>NC_057801.1:331501362-331550211 GCF_018294505.1 Triticum aestivum
AGGGAAGGAATCGCTCGATCGGGTTCAGTTAACAGCCATCGATCGACCGCTCGGGTTCAGTAACGCGTAGCCTGCAGTGCAATCACTTGGGTTCAGTTAGAGCCCAATGCCTCGCTCGGGTTCAGTTAGAGCCAACGCCTCGCACGCACGCGCGTACATGTACGAGAGAAATGTGCATCGCTCGGCCCTCGACCTCCCACCGTAACCGAGAACTCCCCGAAATTTTCCTCGCCCTCGCTTCTTCCACGTTTTTTTCCGTCATGGACAGCCCAAAGAATTTCATGTAGCTGCGTCTCCGACCCTCCCAGGACAAAAAGCCCATTTTTTGTCATGATTTTTTTTTCATAGAAGTAGGAGCCCACCACATCTATGATGATACCGGGTTTTGTCACAATTATCGTCATAGAAGTGTCATATGTATGACAGAAAAAAAATTTGTTTGGCCCAAAATGTCACGGATGTGTCTTTTTTTTGTAGTGCAACTTGGAATGGTTACCATTATGTTTATTCTACCCAACATAGTCTGCATGCTTGTCAAAAATTCCATCAAATCCCGATTACTCTTCTCCTCAAACATCCATATAATCTGCTCTATTGTGGGTGCTTGAGGTGGAGGAGGGGTGGCAGATATGGTTCTGGAGAATGTCCTCCTTGTCTGGCAGATCGCCGAAATGGGATATTGCGCCACCATGACTGCTACTGCCACACCTTGTCATCGTATATTTGTTTCTGAATATGAAGCATCGAGATGAGCAACATCCATAAAGGGAAAAATTGAGAAGGCAAAGCAACAACCCAGAAAAAGGTGAGGAAAACCAAGGCGAATAAAGGAAAACAACATAAATATACATAACATCAGACATGATATGTGGAAATACAACATCATGGATGATACTAATACATGCATCCGATAGTACATCAACGTCATACTCGTCTACTCGTGTCTGCAATGATCAAACGGGCAACCTAATGCTCCTGCTGGTGTCTCCACGGTCTCTGACTCTGAATTGGAACTGATAATACTAACAGAAAACTCCGGAATAAAGGAAACACGACGACACTGATGGGATGGCTCTCCCTTAGGGTTTGGAGCAGGATGGCTCCAAAGCATAGGAGCAGTCGGGGTAACAAGAAGTAAAGCCCACTAAGCGGGTGACTCCTGAGGAGTCACCGTCGACGTATCCAAGTTACTCTAGGAAAGTACGGGTGTAAAGGGCGTGGGTGGGGTAAAGTAACTGGAGGAACGAGTGGTGTATATGCAAGTGAAGGTGGAGCAAACACAGATCGAGCGGCAGCGAGCTCATCTCGAGTGTCGTTCAACTCCTGGGATAGGCTGTGGATCAAGAGGTACCCAGCCTTATGTAACAAGAAAGGTTGCTAGTTGAACAATCACACTCTGGATCAGTGATAGGAAAGCAGATGCGTCCTGTATCGAACATGGATGGGTAGAAATAGAAACCTGGGTGTGTCTGCATCTGAATCTTGTTATAGCACAAGTCGGTGAGAACCTCAAATGTGGCAAACTGGATCGCCTGGTGGGGTGTAGATGCAGGTTCGCCCTTGCTATTGTGCATGATGACCTCCGCACGATACTCATACACAGTGTCTGCAAGCTACTCTCGATACACCTGGTACACGGGGTCTGTCGGCGATATACCCCGCGGTATGACCTGGCCGGAGTTGTAACCTGGCCGGGACTTGTTAAACCGGTTAGTGTTAAACCGGCAGACAGTTAAGACAGATGGCTAAGACAGACGGTAAACCGGTTAGTGTTAAACCGGCAGACAGTTAAGACAGATGGCTAAGACAGACGGTAAACCGGCGAGTGTTAAACCGGCAGAGTTAAGACAGATGGTAGCATCGGCAGGTGTTAAGACAATGTTAAACCGGCAGACGTTGTTAAACCAGTAGACAATGTTAAACCGGCAGACAATGTTAAACCGGCAGACAATGTTAAACCGCCAGACGTTAAGAAGCCCAGGAAAGGAAGTCAAAATAGTTTAAGTCTTAGTCCGAGATGGACTCTACATGTAACCCACCCCTTCAACTTATATAAGGAGGGGCAGGGCTCCCCAAAGAGGGACAAGCAAGAAACAATCTCTAGGGTTAGACACAACTAGAGGAGAGCTGGTTTACGGCGACTCCCTCGTGATGATAATGAAATCTAGCCTCAAATAGCATGAAGGGTTGTTACCGGATGATGGTTCCCGGGGCCCGGAGCTGTCTAAACACTCGTCTTGTGTTGCGTCTCTCGATTCCGCTCAACCCCTCTCAAGCTACCGCATAGATGCGTTGGCCTCACGACTAAGTCCTCACACTAAGGACATCTGACGTGTTAATTCCACGACAGTTGGCGCCCACCGTGGGGCTCGCGCATGGTGGTGATGAGTTCTTGGAGTGATCTCTCACAGGGATCGAGGAGCTTGCAATTTTCCGGATGAAAGAGCCGGTTTGAAAGGATCTGTATCAGTTTGAAGTTCATCGGTCCAGGCTCATAGTTTGGAAGGTTTAATGAGGGAAGTTAAAGTTGCGATTTGATGGTTGCTGTAAATCGCCAGTATTACCGGTGTGTCAAGTTCCGTCGTTGGCTCTCCAAAATCTGTATGATCAGAGTCATCATCACTGTTCAACCGTCAACAGCAAAGAAAAAGTCAAGGAAAGAAAACAAAGTGCTAAGAAAGATTCCGTTCATCGCTGCAGGGTCCCACCGCTAATCGTATAATCCGGTTGATTATGGTTAAAATAACTACAGCCCAGGGAAGGGTTCGGAGTTTGAAACCTCCATGGTCTCTGCCTCTGCTACAGCTGCGGTCGTGCCTCGACTCGCCCGAATTGCCTTTTCTGTTGACCCGCCAGCTGCTGTAGTCCAACGTCGGTTAATCCGAAGCCCCCGGCTCATCTCTGACTAAATCGCTGCTCCAATCACTGCATGGAGGTGCTGCCAGAGTCACCAAAGCCGATGAGTCATGGGCTACTGTCCCGGTCTTGCTTCAGTCGTAACCCGCGAAGTCGCCGCCTGTCGCCGGGTCACCTCCACCACCATGAGCTGTGCCTGAGTCACCTGGCATCTTCAAATCGGCCCCTTTAGGTCACCAGATCACCCCCATCTTTGCTAAAATCGCCGAGCGCCTCGAGCTTCTCTTGCCGCGAGCTACAGCGCGCTGAGTCACTTGAGTCCGGCTGCTTCTGCCGTGGCTTCACCCTGCTTGACATCGCCATGTTATTCCTGACCCCGTAAACCGCCAAATCAACAGCCCGCTGCCTGTGAGTCGATCCGCCGCCGCTTTGCACCACTTACACGGAGTCACCTGCGAGCCGCCTTTGCCGTAAAGCGCCGGTCGCGAGTCCACTGAGCTGCCCCGGCGCAAGCAGCCCGTTGCCTGCTGAGTCGCCACGGTGTTTGCGCCCTGAGTCGCCCGTCGAGTTCTACAGCCGTGGCTGGCCTCCTTCACCATCCCGGCCTCCCCCAAGCCTGGCCGCGTCCCGCTCCCCCGCCATCTGCGCCCGCGCCGGCTCTGGGTCACCGCCCCGAGCCTGGCCGCGTCCGGCCTACGCCCATCCGACCAGGCTGGTCGCGCGACCCGGCCTCCTGCGCGTCCGTCCTCCCGCTCGCCCCTGCCGGGTCCGCGCCGTTCCGACTCCACACCGCCTTCCCTGCAGTCCGACTGGCCTCTTCTGGCATCCCGCGACCCAGCTACGCCCGGCCCCGTTCGCCACCTCGCCGGCTCTGTGCGGCCTGTCCCGTCCGGCGTCCAACTCGCCTGACCGCGTCGTGGCCTCCTGCTGTCCAGCATCGCCTACCAAGCCGCCGCTGCAACCCGCCAGAGCATGGGAACGTCGAAGGATATGAGTCGTCCCCGCATCATGCTACCTCCCCGAATCCGCCTCTGCGCTCACCACCATCGCCCAAGTCACCATCGTTCGAGCTGCCCTGGATTGGGAGCTCATGATTGTTGCCTCTGTGGTCGAGGACCCGTCTTCACTCGATCCGCCGTGGCCCACTTTGTCAACCCGGTCGCCTCGAACTTGGGGACTCCTCTCAGCCACCGCGCTATAAGCCGGCAGAACCACCGCCGCCTCCGAGTGGCCTGCTCCCGAGTCGCCGAGCCTCTCCCGCCGTCCTTAGAGTACGCGCGCCCCGTGAGCTGACTCTGTCTCCTCCCACGCACCGGCGCCGTCTCGGGGCTCCACTGCCGACCCGGCCTCCTGTCGAGCGTTGACCCGGGATTGCCTCACCCCTCTACCGTCGGAGCTTCCGCTTCTACTCTGCCTGGTCGTCTCCCCCGCACCGCGTGCCAGCTACGCATCGGACCACAGTCGCTGCGAGCTGCCTCGGCCCCTCCACCACCATTTCCCGAGCCGCCCTGGATGCGTGTCGCCCCGCCGTCGAGTCACTACTCCGCCCGGCGTCCCTCTGGCCGTGGCTCGCCTCGCGCCCTCGAGTTGCCGGTTTACTACGGTCACGCCTATGGCTCATTTCGTTGCTTCAGAGTCGCCATCTTCGCCACCAGGCTTGAGCTGCCGACCGTTCAAAGCGCCTCTCGGCGCCTCAAACCGCCGCACCCTGAGCAGTGACCGCGGGCCTCCGCCGACGCAGCTCTTCAACCCGCCACCGGTTTAGTCATCGCCTCGCCACCGCTTTGAACCAACCACGGTTATACCTCTCCAACCCGCCGCTACCGCGGACGCACCTCGATGACCCGCCAGAGTGCCCTTGTTGCCGCATCCGGATCGCCCCGCTTTAGCACTCCTCGGAGCTGCCTCCGTCGACCCGCCGGTCCACCTCACCCTTGGACCGCGGTTTCGACCCGCCATGGTCACGGTCCTCGCCTCCTGTAACATCCCTAGCATCACACTACAGTAATCTCCCCCTAATGAAGGTCATGTCATCATGATCATCATGCCAAAATGCCACTTGTCCAAAATCTGCTTCTAATTCAAATTCAAATTGCATGTCAAATGTTTGCTTCTTCTTTCTTGCAAATAAAATAGTTCATCCTATGGCAAATAATCCCTAGATATTTTTCATGTTGAAGCCAACATTTTTTGGGAATTCCCAAATTGCTCCTGGGAATTTATTATCTGGTCCAACAGTATTTAAGATGTCCTTTTCATTTTCTAAAAATGCTTGGACAACTCCTGAAATGCCCAAACTTTTTGTGGCAGTGCTGGATATTGCAAAGTAATTATGTAACCAAGTTTCACATTTTTGCAAAATCTTATGGAAGCTCAAAATATTGCTAAACCCCCTTTCTGTAAAAAGAAATAAAAAAGGGCCACTATGCACTGGCCTAAGTGCATAGTGCTTAGAGCCCAGCCCACCACGGCCTCCTCTGGCTCCCTCTATTCTCTGTTCAAGCGACCGAGGCACGCCCGCCGTCGCCGCCGAACCCACCTCGCCGACCACGCCGCTACAGGCGCCGCGGGTGGATAAAGATCCACCTCTCCTCCCCCCTGGCCTCCTTATCCATTCGCCCCCCCTCGCTCCCCCTCGTTCACCCCTCTTCTTCTCTGTCTTGTTCGTCCGTGCGCGGTCGTCGACGCGCCGCCGTCGATCCCGTGGCCACTGCCTCCTGATTGCCTCGCCGACGCGCCCTACCGCTCCGCCTCACTCGGCTGCCTCGACTACACCTCGTCATCGAGCTCGGGAATGACCGCACGCTCGGGATCGACCTCACCTCTCCTTCTCGGTTGCCGGCGCCCGCCGTCGTCTTCGTCCAATGCTGCTGCTCCTCAGCTCGCACGGGCCTTTCTTGGCCGCCCGGTGAGCTCCTCCCTTCCTCCTTTCCTCTCCTCGCACCGTGCCTTTCGCCGTATCTAGCTCGCCCGCAAGCTGAGCTCCACCGTCTGCCATTGCCGTCGTAGGGCTCCCCACCGAGCTCCTCCTCTCGAGCTAGTAGCTCCGACGAGCTCCTGGAGCGCCGTAGACCCTGCCTAGTTGCTTAGTTTGGCCGCTCGCGCGCTCTAACGCTGAACCCGCTCGTGCCCGTACTCCGGCGCCGTTTCTACTCGTCGCCGGTGCCGTTCTGGTCGTTCCTGGCCCCGGCCGTCGCCTCCATCTTTCGTGCGACGTCGAACCGCGTCGAACGCAACTAGCTACGACCCCGGAAACCCCCTGTGCGCGAAACCCGACCCCTCTCCCGACGTGCGCCGCCGCGGGAGGCTCACCGGAGCACTTCCGGCGTCGACACCGGCGAGGCTGACCTAGCACTGACGTATGGGGCCCGCTGAGCCACTGACGGGTGGGCCCAACTGACTCGTTGGCTGAGTCAACCCACTGACATGTGGGGCCGAGTCAATAAAACATTTTAGATAAATAGAAAATCTGTTAATTAAATTGATTAATTAATCTATTCACCAATTAGACACTGACAGTGGGCCCTGCTTGATAATTAGTATTAGATTAGTCCAGTTAACACTGTTTAATTAGTCCAGTCACTGACCAGTGGGTCCCACTGGACCCACAGGTCAGGTTTGACCCCAGTCAACTGTCCTGTTGACTGCTGACATCACCTCTACATCATGCTGACATCATATTCCATTTCTGTTAAATTAAATAAATTCTAAAAATGATTAAATCTTTTAAAGTTAATATAAAATAAACCATAGCTCGGATGGAAAAACTTTGTACATGAAAGTTGCTCAGATCGACGAGACGAATTCGGAAACGCAGCCCGTTCGTCCGCCACACATCCCTAACATACCGAACTCGCAACTTTCCCCCTCCGGCTCCTCTACCCGAAAACGCGAAACACCGGGGATACTTTCCCGGATGTTTCCCCCCATCACCGGCATCACCTCATGCCGCGTTAGGGCACGCCTAGCATCACGTTTTGCTTTGTCATGCATCGTCATGCATCTGTTTGCATTGTATTCATTGTTTCTTCCCCCTCTTCTTCCGCTAGACACCGAGACCGACGCCGCTGCTACCCAGTACGACTACGGAGTTGACGACCCCTCTCTCTTGCCAGAGCAACCAGACAAGCCTCCCCCCTTGATCACCAGATATCGCCTAATTCTCCTCTATACTGCTTGCTTTATAGTAGTGTAGCATGTTACTGCTTTCCGTTAATCCTATTCTGATGCATAGCCTGACATTGTTGCTACATCTGTTGATACCTTACCTGCAATCCTAAACACTTAGTATAGGATGCTAGTTTATCATCATTGGCCCTACATTCTTGTCAGTCTGCCTTGCTATACTATTGGGCCGTGATCACTCGGGAGGTGATCAGGGGTATATACTATACATACATACATACTATACAGATGGTGACTAAAGTCGGGTCAGCTCGATGAGTACCCGCAAGTGATTTTGATGAGGGGGCTGAAAGGACAGGTGGCTCCATCCCGGTAGAGGTGGGCCTGGGTTCCCGACGGCCCCCGACTGTTCCTTTGTGGCGGAGTGACAGGGCAGGTTGAGACCACCTAGGAGACAGGTGGGCCTGGCCCTGTTCGGTGTTCGCGGATACTTAACACGTTTAACGAGATCTTGGTATTTGATCTGAGTCTGGCTACTGGCCAATACGCACTAACCAACTACGTGGGAACAGTTATGGGCACTCGACGTCGTGGTATCAGCCGAAGCCTTCGTGACGTCAGCGACTGAGCGGCGCGCGCCGGGTTGGACTGTGTTAACGCAACTTCCTTTGTAATGGAGGTTGCTAGGTCTGCTCACCGGCCGCGTACGCAACGTGCAGGTGTGCAATGGGCGATGGTCCCAGACCCCTGCGCGCATAGGATTTAGACCGGCGTGCTGACCTCTCTGTTGTGCCTAGGTGGGGCTGCAACGTGTTGATCTTCCGAGGTCGGGCATGACCCAGGAAAGTGTGTTCGGCCAAATGGGATCGAGCGTGTTGGGTTATGTGGTGCACCCCTGTAGGGAAGTTAATCTATTCGAATAGCCGTGATCTTCGGTAACAGGACGACTTGGAGTTTTACCTTGACCTTATGACAACTAGAACCGGATACTTAATATAACACACCCAGACAAGTTCCACAGACAACCCGGTGATCACTTTTCCACAGGGCGACGAGGGGAGGATCGCCGGGTAGGATTATGCTATGCGATGCTACTTGGAGATGCTACTTGGAGGACTTCAGTCTACTCTCTTCTACATGCTGCAAGACGGAGGCTGCCAGAAGCGTAGTCTTCGACAGGATTAGCTATCCCCCTCTTATTCTGGCATTCTGCAGTTCAGTCCACCGATATGGCCCTTTACACATATACCCATGCATATGTAGTGTAGCTCCTTGCTTGCGAGTACTTTGGATGAGTACTCACGGTTGCTTTTCTCCCTCTTTTCCCCTTTCCCTTCTAGCTGGTTGTCGCAACCAGATGCTGGAGCCCTGGAGCCAGATGCCACCGTCGACGATGATTCCTACTACACTGGAGGTGCCTACTACTACGTGCAGGACGTTGACGACGACCAGGAGTAGTTTAGGAGGATCCCAGGCAGGAGGCCTGCGCCTCTTTCGATCTGTATCCCAGTTTGTGCTAGCCTTCTTAAGGCAAACTTGTTTAACTTATGTCTATACTCAGATATTGTTGCTTCCGCTGACTCGTCTATGATCGAGCACTTGTATTCAAGCCCTCGAGGCCCCTGGCTTGTATTATGATGCTTGTATGACTTATTTATGTTTTAGACTTGTGTTGTGATATCTTCCCGTGAGTCCCTGATCTTGATCATACACATTTGCGTGCATGATTAGTGTACGATTGAATCGGGGGTGTCACAAGTTGGTATTAGAGCCGACTGCTTGTAGGTAGCCCCCTTTCCATCTCCTTGGCCGAAGTTGAGTCTAGTCATCCAAAAACGGTTTTACTAACTTGGCTCTGTGGCTTATGGGCCCATGTCGCCATTGGGTGGTATTAGGATCTTTTATTCCTCGTCTATACTCTGGGACTCTGATCTCTTATCTATTCGGGTTAAAAATTTTACTAACTCTGACATTAGGTTCTCGTACTCACTTCCTCGCGGAGAGCCCTGACATTACCGATGATCGCTTGCTTCACCAGAAGATTCTGCAGATACTCCTAGATGTTTCTCGAGACCCTGTGCCCACTGCCTTGCAGTTCCTGACCACCGATAATCCCCGTAAGTAACATCCTTGCCGCTTGTACCTTCATCCCCAGTTGATCATGTTATTACAAGATGCCCATCTGTTGTTTCGAGAATCCTTTGTGCCTTCTGCTTTGCAGCTTCTTTTGCACTGCGGATAATTCACTTAACCAGGGTTCGTTCATCCCCAGTTGTTCATATGCTTTCCTAAATACTCAGAAATACTATCTAATCTTCCAAAAATCCTCAGCAGCCTATTGTTGTTGAAATTCTAGTTTGCTTGCATTATGGTTAATTCCATTCTTCTAGTAATCTTCATTGACACCCTCTGTCACTATCGTTTCGAGTCCCTTGATCCAATATGTCGCGAATGCTCGTAATCCTCAGTCAGATCCTAGCATTCATCCTTCCGGCTCAGACGTCACTCCAAACATGAGCTTGTTCTTGTCAAATCGAACCTTGATTGATTGTGGATCTGTATCGATCCTACTCAATTATCTTTTGATCAGAGCCTATGCTTCAGATCTTCTGATCTAAAAATCGTAATTCCTTTGTATTCAAGCTTTGAAATTATCCAGTTATATCTATAACCCGATGCCTTTGTATTCTTTCTTCTTCTAGGTGAGTATCGATACTCACATCAGATCTTTTATGGACCGCCATATCCTTGGTTGGATTATTATGCGACAATGTCCTTCATATTCTTTAAACTTGTGAGTTTTGCCCTGACACATAATACCTTTGGTAAATTCTATCATATGCTTTGGTCAACCATGCTCTGCGTTCGAGCTGGTATATTTTAATCCTGAAGCTAGTGGTATATGTTCCTAAGATACCCCTACGGGTTGAACCTATGCCTTCCCTAATCTGTGTGAACTCAAAAGAGATGTGAGTCTTAATCTTCTGGTACTTCGCCAGATAAATCTTCTGCACTACAATTTCTTCGAAAACGAGGAGTGAATGAAAGGTTATGCATTGAAGAAGAGGGAGTCGACCTTGAACCTTTGTGTTCATGCCCATGGACCCGATGTAGAACTTATTATGGAAGCTGCTCGTAAAAATGATTACCCCTTGTTATAAGTTCATCTTGTATCGGTGGTTTGATCATTCATAACCGTGGTTCCGACCATAGTTTCTCCTTAATTCCATTTCCCGGACAAGTTAAAATACTTGTCTTCTGAAGATCATTTCATCTGTCCAACCTCTATTTTTGATCTACCTCGAGTATTGCCCCTTGTTATCTCGAGGATATTGTGTCATTGCACTACCTCTTGTGAATTCTCATTGGAATGATACTCCATCACATCATTCCTAGCCTGATCGGCTATATCATTATCCAGCTAATTTTAACTGTGCTACCCAGTCCTTCTTCCTGGAGCACTACTTCCGACGATGGGCTAAGCTTACGTCGATCTTCCTCATCTTATCATTTCACCTCAAACAACAAGCTTTATTTCGAGCTTTTGTCGCACCTGTGGATCTAATAACCTTTCGCTTCATCATTCCTTTGACTTGATGTCATCGTCGATCGTTTACCTCTTCATGAAATCTCTCAACAAAGGTGTCGTGATCATCATCAATATTCTGAGCTCTTTCAGGATATCAATCGAATTCCTGATGAGAAGTACCATCCTTGCCCCTCGATGGTTGGTGTTATCATCGACAACATTCTTGCCTTCCTCCCAACACAAACTTGTTCATATAATTTTGGAAATACGTCCCTTTTGACAGGTCGATGGATTGATGTTGAACCCATCGGCCACCTCCTCTTCTTTTCCCTGATAAAATTGCATGAGCTGTTCTAGAAATTCCTGATGGATCCTTTGTGTTCCCAAGATCCGAACTTTACCTGATGATCATGTCAATGCTATCCCGAAGCATGGTTGTGGTACTCCGAACATCATTAAGAACATTGGAGGCGCAATGCTAAATGTTTCTTGATCACCTATCCAAAACATTGTTGTATGGGTAACGTCATGAATTTCCTCGCCCCCTTTACCAAAGTGGTTATCTACTTGCTGCCCTTTCTTGTATATCCTGCTCTCCTTTGTTCTTGTGAAGGATATACTCCAAATACTTGTGTTCAATTTGATAATCACATTTTTTTCCTTTCCATTGTTTTGTTAATCTTTCTTGTGATCTATATGATATAAGCAGTATTATTTCCCTGCTTATGTAAACACCTCGGTGTACAACACAATCAGTAAGACTCTGTTATTGTTATTGATGACATTTCGGTAACCACCGATGGACGAAAACATTGCCTATTGGTCCGCCTCGCCTTGCAAGCAGGAAAATGGTTCTCTTCATCCCTCGCCCTTGGTACCAAAGTTGATGCCAACATAACTGACAGTCTATCATCTGACATGCCTCGCTATCGGCCCCCTTTCTACTTTTAACCCACATGGTGGGCTCATGACCCACAGTTCCACAGGATCGAAGCCTGACTCTCCTGTACAACCTTGGTGCCGAAGTATCTTATGCTCTTGGCTTTGTGTGTTATCGCGAGCCACCCTCCGAGAGATGATCTATTCCCGATGCTCTGAACCCTTCTCGTATCGATCGTTTGTCCATTCGCTTGAAACTTCTTATTGTACCTTCATATTTTGCTCTCGGTGTTTTCTTAAACTCAACTCGAGAGGTACTTCTGTCACATACCCTGCATTGTTCACCAGACAATTCACCCTATAAGGGTCGGTTCACCTAAAGTTACTCTTTACTTCCGCACTTAAATCTCGGGACGAGATTTTGTTGTAGTGGAGGAGATTTGTAACATCCCCAGCATCACACTACAGTAATCTCCCCCTAATGAAGGTCATGTCATCATGATCATCATGCCAAAATGCCACTTGTCCAAAATCTGCTTCTAATTCAAATTCAAATTGCATGTCAAATGTTTGCTTCTTCTTTCTTGCAAATAAAATAGTTCATCCTATGGCAAATAATCCCTAGATATTTTTCATGTTGAAGCCAACATTTTTTGGGAATTCCCAAATTGCTCCTGGGAATTTATTATCTGGTCCAACAGTATTTAAGATGTCCTTTTCATTTTCTAAAAATGCTTGGACAACTCCTGAAATGCCCAAACTTTTTGTGGCAGTGCTGGATATTGCAAAGTAATTATGTAACCAAGTTTCACATTTTTGCAAAATCTTATGGAAGCTCAAAATATTGCTAAACCCCCTTTCTGTAAAAAGAAATAAAAAAAGGGCCACTGTGCACTGGCCTAAGTGCACAGTGCTTAGAGCCCAGCCCACCACGGCCTCCTCCGCCTCCCTCTGTTCTCTGTTCAAGCGACCGAGGCACGTCCGCCGTTGCCGCCGAACCCACCTCGCCGACCACGCCGCTACAGGCGCCGCGGGTGGATAAAGATCCACCTCTCCTCCCCCCTGGCCTCCTTATCCATTCACCCCCCCTCGCTCCCCCTCGTTCACCCCTCTTCTTCTCTGTCTCGTTCGTCCGTGCACGGTCATCGACGCGCCGCCGTCGATCCCGCGGCCACTGCCTCCCGATCGCCTCGCTGACGCGCCCTACCGCTCCGCCTCGCTCGGCTACCTCGAGTACACCTCGTCATCGAGCTCGGGAATGACCGCACGCTCGAGATCAACCTCACTTCTCCTTCTCGGTTACCGGCGCCCGCCGTCGTCTCCGTCCAATGCTGCTGCTCCTAAGCTCGCACGGGCCTTTCTTGGCCGTCCAGTGAGCTCCTCCCTTCCTCCTTTCCTCTCCTCGCGCCGTGCCTTTCGCCGTATCTAGCTCGCCCGCAAGCCGAGCTCCGCCGTCCGCCATTGTCGTCGTAGGGCTCGCCACCGATCTCCTCCGCTCGAGCTAGTAGCTCCGACGAGCTCCTGGAGCGTCGTAGACCCCGCCTAGTTGCTTAGTTTGGCCGCTCGCGCGCTCTAACGCTGAACCCGCTCGTGCCCGTACTCCGGCGCCGTTTCTACTCGTCGTCGGCGCCGGTCCGGTCGTTCCTGGCCCCGGCCGTCGCCTCCATCTTGTGTGCGACGTCGAACCGCGTCGAACGCACCTAGCTACGACCCCGGAAACCCCCTGTGCGCGAAACCCGACCCCTCTCCCGACGTGCGCCGCCGCGGGAGGCTCACCGGAGCACTTCTGGCGCCGACGCCGGCGAGGCTGACCTGGCGCTGACGTATGGGGCCCACTGAGCCACTGACGGGTGGGCCCAGCTGACTCGTTGACTGAGTCAACCCACTGACATGTGGGGCCGAGTCAATAAAACGTTTTAGATAAATAGAAAATCTGTTAATTAAATTGATTAATTAATCTATTCACCAATTAGACACTGACAGTGGGCCCTGCTTGATAATTAGTATTAGATTAGTCCAGTTAACACTGTTTAATTAGTCCAGTCACTGACCAGTGGGTCCCACTGGACCCACAGGTCAGGTTTGACCCCAGTCAACTGTCCTGTTGACTGCTGACATCACCTCTACATCATGCTGACATCATATTCCATTTCTGTTAAATTAAATAAATTCTAAAAATGATTAAATCTTTTAAAGTTAATATAAAATAAACTGTAGCTCGGATGGAAAAACTTTGTACATGAAAGTTGCTCAGATCGACGAGACGAATTCGGATACGCAGCCCGTTCGTCCGCCACACATCCCTAACATACCGAACTCGCAACTTTCCCCCTCCGGCTCCTCTGCCCGAAAACGCGAAACACCGGGGATACTTTCCCGGATGTTTCCCCCCTTCACCGGCATCACCTCATACCGCGTTAGGGCACGCCTAGCATCACGTTTTGCTTTGTCATGCATTATCATGCATCTGTTTGCATTTTATTCATTGTTTCTTCCCCCTCTTCTTCCGCTAGACACCGAGACCGACGCTGCTGCTACCCAATACGACTACGGAGTTGACGACCCCTCTCTCTTGCCAGAGCAACCAGGCAAGCCCCCCCCCCTTGATCACCAGATATCACCTAATTCTCCTCTATACTGCTTGCATTAGAGTAGTGTAGCATGTTACTGCTTTCCGTTAATCCTATTCTGATGCATAGCCTGACATTGTTGCTACATCTGTTGATACCTTACCTGCAATCCTAAATACTTAGTATAGAATGCTAGTTTATCATCATTGGCCCTACATTCTTGTCAGTCTGCCTTGCTATACTATTGGGCCTTGATCACTCGGGAGGTGATCACGGGTATATACTATACATACATACATACATACTATACAGATGGTGACTAAAGTCGGGTCAGCTCGATGAGTACCCGCAAGTGATTCTGATGAGGGGGCTGAAAGGACAGGTGGCTCCATCCCGGTAGAGGTGGGCCTGGGTTCCCAACGGCTCCTGACTGTTACTTTGTGGCGGAGCGACAGGGCAGGTTGAGACCACCTAGGAGACAGGTGGGCCTGGCCCTGTTCGGCGTTCGCGGATACTTAACACGTTTAACGAGATCTTGGTATTTGATCCGAGTCTGGCTACTGGCGTATACGCACTAACCAACTACGCGGGAACAGTTATGGGCACTCGACGTCGTGGTATCAGCCGAAGCCTTCACGACGTGAGTGACTGAGCGGCGCGCGCCGGGTTGGACTGCGTTAACGCAACTTCCTTTGCAATGGAGGTTGCTAGGTCTGCTCACCGGCCGCGTACGCAACATGCAGGTGTGTAATGGGCGATGGGCCCAGACCCCTGCGTGCATAGGATTTAGACCGGCGTGCTGACCTCTCTGTTGTGCCTAGGTGGGGCTGCGACGTGTTGACCTTCCGAGGCCGAGCATGACCCAGGAAAGTGTGTCCGGACAAATGGGATCGAGCGTGTTGGGTTATGTGGTGCACCCCTGTAGGGAAGTTAATCTATTCGAATAGCCGTGATCTTCGGTAACAGGACGACTTGGAGTTGTACGTTGACCTTATGACAACTAGAACCGGATACTTAATATAACACACCCAGACAAGTTCCACAGACAACCCGGTGATCGCTTTTCCACAGGGCGACGAGGGGAGGATCGCCGGGTAGGATTATGCTATGCGATGCTACTTGGAGATGCTACTTGGAGGACTTCAGTCTACTCTCTTCTACATGCTGCAAGACGGAGGCTGCCAGAAGCGTAGTGTTCGACAGGATTAGCTATCCCCCTCTTATTCTGGCATTCTGCAGTTCAGTCCACCGATATGGCCCTTTACACATATACCCATGCATATGTAGTGTAGCTCCTTGCTTGCGAGTACTTTGGATGAGTACTCACGGTTGCTTTTCTCCCTCTTTTCCCCTTTCCCTTCTACCTGGTTATCGCAACCAGATGCTGGAGCCCTGGAGCCAGACGCCACCGTCGACGATGATTCCTACTACACTAGAGGTGCCTACTACTACGTGCAGGCCGCTGACGATGACCAGGAGTAGTTTAGGAGGATCCCAGGCAGGAGGCATGCGCCTCTTTCGATCTGTATCCCAGTTTGTGCTAGCCGTCTTAAGGCAAACTTGTTTAACTTATGTCTGTACTTTGATATTGTTGCTTCCGCTGACTCGTCTATGATCGAGCACTTGTATTCGAGCCCTCGAGGCCCCTGGCTTGTATTATGATGCTTGTATGACTTATTTATTTTTTAGAGTTGTGTTGTGATATCTTCCCGTGAGTCCCTGATCTTGATCGTACACATTTGCGTGCATGATTAGTGTACGATTGAATCGGGGGCATTACACCTCCATTGCGAACGCGCCCTCCACTGTGGTCGCCCTCACCGGTGCAGTTTTGGGTCGCCGCCTTCGCCGAATCACCGCCGCATCTTTAATCTGCACTGCTACGGTCTTGACCCGGCCCCGCTTCACGGTGCTTCCAAAGTCACCCCCGCCCGGGTTGTGTTGCCCCTGCCTCGCAGGTTCAGGAGGAAAATGCCTAGTTTAACCATCAGATTGTGGCTACAAAAAAAGGGATTATCTCCCCACGTGAAAGACCTCAATCATGCCGGGTGCCAAAAGCATTACGATGCATTATCCAGCACCAGCGTCTTTGTACATATGATGAAAATATCAGGTGCTATCCGCCTTATCTTCTTTCCAGTATATATATATATATATATATATATATATTATTCTTTGAAAACATTTATTCTCGCATTGCCTTTTATGCAGAAAAATTCTTCCATATAGAAGAGACCATTACACTACGGGTATAAAAATCCTGTGTGCATCATCCAGCGGTCCAATTTACAAGGATATATGGAGGCCGTACTGGTATACATCATCACCGCGGTTATTAACAGATGGGCATTCAACTATCAACATGCCGGGGCTGACCTACATCATAGGCAACACATGCAGTGGTCCGGTCTACATCGATTCGCCCGGACAGCACTTATGTCGTTGCCCAATGGAGATGGACAAACCGCCGCACCGCGGTCCGAGTTATTCCAACAACTCTGAAGCAAGGCATGACAATTTAGCCTCTGCCTGCGCCGGATGATTCAGTGGACAGGGCACACAAATCACTGCCACTGCGGTTTATCTTCAACAACCAGCTGGGATGAACCATTGGCCGAGTTGCTGACACGGCTCATACAGGATCATTTATAACCCTCCATAGTCACCTCAATCTTCTGTGGATTTACATCGCGTTATTAACACCGATGATATATACCTTCTGCTATGGTCAAGTACGGAGAATCTCAAGACAACTCCTTGAGTCATCTTAAGACTCGGGGGCTACGATGATATGACTCAGCAAGTCTTGCCAGTTTCAGCAAATTCAAGAACCCCAGGACGATGGAGGGAGAGATAACCCGGTCCCGGAGGCTACTGTTATATTGATAAAAATTTAAAGGCCTTCAGAAATATTCCGACTCACAAGGATGCTTCCGATTTATAGTCCGGTTTAAGAGGAAACTGTCCCTCACAAAGCTTTGAAGCTCTTAATATCCAGTTTAAAATCCCGGTTCAAGAAGAATTTATCTCTTGCAAAAAGTTAAAGGTTGCCGAAGAGGACCTATTGCCATGATGCATGGTTCAAACATGGGTATCCCGCCTTATTGGCTTATCATATTATTGGTTACATGGGGGCTTCAGCTGACAAAGTGGAGTTCTGTCCATTAATCCGGCTATCACGCCATAACAAAGCTTGGGAGCTTCACACCCAAGGGGCCAAAGAGAGTCTTGTTGCTATGCACAGCTCAAACATAGGCACCCATTGAGCACAACTCACAAAGTTACTTGGGGGCTCTATGTGCACTGCAACAAAGAGTTTGAAAGGACCCTTGTAATATGCTATCAAGCACGGCTTGGAAGCCTGGTGTATTCACCTAAAACCCCGGGTTAACCTGCCTTCATCAAGTAAGCCACTCCTATCCAGGTAATCCTGGCATGACCCGCCGAATGTTTGACAAGTCAATCTTATACAGACCCTGAACTTGTCAAAGTTAAAACGACGATTGGTTAGTTGGAGGCCCATCTTAAAAGGCTTTGCAAAATGGTTTAACTCAGTGGCCTGGCAGCCCATGAAAAGCCTCGAATTTGGGCCTGGTAGCCCTTGAAAAGCCTAGACTACACGGTTTTATTTGCCTTTGTCAAGATTTTTCTCTTTTGATAAATTTTATGTTGAACCGGTATCTATTGACCCGGCATGACTATCAGTCATCAAATTAACCCGGTGTTCATTAACCCGGCTCGACTTTCAACTACACGCTGTCAGTACATAATAACTTATAATCCGGTGTTTATTGACCCGACCTGGCTTTGGACTATAAGTCGCCAGTATATATTTGGATTGCGCCATTGGAATCATGCGCTTATAAATCATTGGGTATATTATTCAAATCTTTAATAGCCAACATGGCTGGATTTATTATGGTTATCAATAACTAGTATTATGATTAAGGTTTTCAAAGTCGCTTTAGCGCAATGGCTATCATATTATCAGTGGATATGATTTATTCTACAATTGAAGGAATAGTCCCGAGTTGCTGCAGGCTTACAACCCGACACTTGGGGGCTATATTATTTAAGTTGAGATTACATCAAATATGCAAGTCTCATGTCGCTGCAAGCATGCACCATGACACTTGGGGGCTAATGCAAAGTCATTTTTTGCTCATATTATTGAAGACCCGACTCATCACATTGTAATGAGCTGGCCCTTGGGGGCTACCAATTGCCTCTGTCAACAATTTAAGGTACAAAGCTTTTTTCCATTACATTGAAGGGTCTACTGCTCAGTTGGTAAAGCACAAGGCTCTTAACCTTGTGGACGTTAATTCAAGCCCCATGATGGGGTTACATCATATAATGTTATTTTCATTGAAGTATATATCAAGTCCCAGCTCAATATTATCTTGCTGAGCCGGCCCTTGGGGGCTACACCGTTGTTGTTCAAAGTTTACATGATTATATTTACAAAGTCCCTGCTCATTATTGCATAATGACCCGGCCCTTGGGGGCTACACTGGTTGAAGTTTTTATGAGCATCAGGCAATTACAAGTCCCAGGTTGCTGCAAGCATGACAACCCGACACTTGGGGGCTACATATGTGGAATACTCAATTCTGACTAATGATTGAGATGAACAACCTGGATTTCTTCAAGATTGTGATATTTATATTGAAGCAAGTCTTAAGCTGTTGCTATGCTACCTTCTTAAGACTTGGGGCTACAAGTGATAGGCATATAATAGGTATATTTTCAAGATGGATGTTAACTAAAAATATGACCCGGTGCTTTCAATATTTATAAACCGGTGATCTTGGCAATGATAAATCGGCAAGTTCTATGTCCTTAAACCGGCTGAAAATCAGATGAGTATTTCAAGGACCAATATTGTTTTTAAGCATTGGGAGCTGAATCAAAGGAGTTATTCTTCACACTATATTTTCTATAAGAAACCAATGTCAGCAAGTTGATTATGAAGCTGGCCTATTAAATCAGATTTTCTAGAAGGAAGTGACAAGGACTTAAGGATGATGAGAGTAAGTTTAACATGGATAAATCCAAATTAAACTGGGGGCTAATGTCGGGGATATACCCCATGGTATGACCCGGCCGGAGTTGTAACCTGGCCGGGACTTGTTAAACCGGTTAGTGTTTAACCGGCAGAGAGTTAAGACAGATGGCTAAGACAGACGGTAAACTGGCGAGTGTTAAACCGGCAAAGTTAAGACAAATGGTAGCACCGGCAGGTGTTAAGACAATGTTAAACCGGCAGATAATGTTAAACCGGCAGACGTTGTTAAACCGGCAGACAATGTTAAACCGGCAGACAATGTTAAACCGGCAGACAATGTTAAACCGGCAGACGTTAAGAAGCCCAGGAAAGGAAGTCAAAATAGTTTAAGTCTTAGTCCGAGATGGACTCTACATATAACCCGCCCCTTCAACTTATATAAGGAGGGGCAGGGCTCCCCAAAGAGGGACAATCAAGAAACAATCTCTAGGGCTAGACACAACTAGAGGAGAGCCGGTTTACGGCGACTCCCTCGTGATGATAATGAGATCTAGCCTCAAACAGCATGTAGGGTTGTTACCGGATGATGTTTCCCGGGGCCCGAAGCTGTCTAAACCCTCGTCTTGTGTTGTGTCTCTCAATTCCGCTCAACCCCTCTCAAGCTACCGCATAGATGCGTTGGCCTCACGACTAAGTCCTCACACTAAGGACATCTGACGTGTTAATTCCACGACAGGGTCATCACCTTTGGGGTAGAGTCGACACCAAACATTGTGAAGCAGGTGCCAAAAAGTGGAAGGTTCTGGCTCAGGTTGACACGGATATGGAACTGGTGCCATCTACACTCACAACATTAGCTAACCAACAAAAAAACTATATGCGTGCAATGCAACAACCAAGTGCAGATGTATTCACGGATCACCACAAGACCTATATCTGTCGTTTTTCTAATGTGTCGGCTGTCTAGGGCATCCTACGATCAACGCAGCTCTGATATCAAGCGTTGTGGCACCCCGACTCAAAGCAACCGGCTAACCTTGCATTGCCATCCTAGAGATCAAGTCTTCTAGCAACAGACAACAACTTGGTATAGAAAATAACCGCTTTATTGATCTCTTGCGGATACACATGTTCAAATATTACATGACATTTGAAGCCAAGAGTCACACACGGTGTGTATGCACTTATGTACATTATTTAGTAGACATCTTGGGGGCCTCGATGATACGGGAAACTCCTACTCAACAGCGTACGACGAAGTAGCGGCACTCCACTCCACAAGGACACTGCTAGGACACGATCTAGAACGTGATGACCCGATCGATATCAACTCCTGTCATGGCTTCTCCTGCATCTGGCATGACATGCCAGGTGAGTACTTTGAATGTACTCGCAATCTTACAACAACCAAAGAAAACACGACAAACAATAACAAGGCATTTAACAATTTAATGCATGAGCATGAACGTGATACTATTCTTCAAGATGTGTACGTGGATTATGATCACGGTCCGTTGGACTAACTTACCATCTCGGGTTACCTCATAACCACCATTAACAACTTACCATTGTGATCATCATTCGATCACCTCAACTTCAACCATAGCAATCCTCACAAGACCACTAACTTCTGCATGTGCCATCTCGGTGTTATTAAGTGTGCAGGTTAATTATTTCTGTTGACCCACAATGTGACCTACTACCAACTATGTCCATATCCGAGGACGCGGCTATCGATAGATTATACACTCTACAGAGGTTAGTACACTGTACCTACACCATGGAATTCATGAGCTCATGCTCCCATTCAGGTGGACCAATGACATTCCAACAAAACCAATCTATTGCATCGCACTCTCCCGGCCACTCCGACAAACTCCCCTTTGGGCTATGTCATGGGTGGCCCCGATGCCAACTCTTGACATCCGCCACCTTCGTGGCTGCCATCGTCTTGGCAAAACTAAAACAAACTCGTCCCAAACAGGGACGCCAGTACTGTACAACTCGGGCACACAAGGTTATGCCTGCCTACCGGGACATGGTAGCATAAGTGCATAACCTTCCCTAGCACTAGCAAGAGGCATGGCAATGGACCGAATTATGGCCTGCCCATCCGGGCAAATGTGGCTGCACTCGTGATTTCGATTCGGTGGCACCATGATTCAAGCAAAAATTGTTCAAGTTGGATTATCATCATGTTTAACTTGAATGCAAATGATTCGACTCATAGTATGAAATGTGGTGTATGGGGTCATGACAAGATGAATATGAGTAACTAATGCATCATACTCAGTCATAGCATATAACCCGAGCTTCTACTGTCTATAGTAGTAAGATGACATGAAATAAATCTAGTGCAAATTCTTTTATCAAGTGGATCATTTAAAGAGCAAAGCATATAATGAATTTAAATTCAAAAGAAACCATTGCCATTGCAATGCCATCCTTGCAAATGAATGATGTGGCTTGCCTTAGTTCAGAGGAGTGTCACAATACTCCTGGTCTTCTCCAACACAACTAGGATCTTCTTAAAGTAGTTTAAATGCAAAACAAAAATGTCACATAAAGCATTTTATTGCACCAGAAATTCTACACACCAAGGAAAATTCTCAAACTTTGAAAACAGAAACTTTAGCTCAAGACAAAACTACTGCAAAAAGTTTAAACTCATTTGGACTTATAGAACATGATTTATAGCCGGTCAAATATTTGGTCAAATATGAATTTAAATTTAATTAAACATAATTTCCAGAAGAGGCCACATCGAAGGCGTATTTTTCCAAGGCACCTCCACTGGAAAACGGTTAGGGGCGAGAGAGACCGGCTGACAGGTGGGCCCCCCTATCAGGGTTAGAGAGAGAGAGAGAGAGAGAGAGAGAGAGAGAGCACGACGACACTGTCGCCAGTGGTTCATCAGCGAGGAGGCAACGACGGTCATCGGTGATGGTCGGGATGTGTTCAGCATGACGTGGGGAGCACGTACGTACCTAAAGCATAGCCAGAGGTGGATGGACGGGGACGTAGGCTTAGTCTCCTAAGACGGTGGGTGGTGGAGCCCGTCGGAGTTGTTGGTTTTGGCGACAATCTGACAAACCGGCTGCACCAACACGCTCAGGAGATCACGAGGGGCTCGACTGCGGCAGTGGGCAAAGGAGAGAGTGGCCGGAGGGAGTGGATAGTCGTGGGGGATTCGTGGCCAACTCCACCGAGGATCAGAGGCAGGAGGCCCTCCTGGCCTTGCCTCATGTGCTAGGGGCATCAATTGGCCAGGGTGAGTGAAAGTGATGGCTAGAACGGCTCGAGAGTGGTTGAGGGTGTCATGGATTAGGGGGTCCTCGGGCTGCCGGCCTATTTCTAATGGGCCGGCTTGGTGGACCATGCCGGATTCAGTCAGGGAAGGCCAAGCTACAGATAACACCGTACTAGAGGAGGAAACTTACAAAGCCTTGGTGTATCCTCCAAGTGTAGCGCCCAAGATGCGATTGTATCCCAATCACGTGATGAATTCATGATTGGGGCACAATCGCATTTCGAGCGCATAGCAAGGTGGATATCATTACAACATACCATGTACTGAATAGATGAGAATACAAGATAAAGGCTTACCCTCGCCACAAGCAACAACATGAATACAATCATTCATCAATACATAGCAATCATCATACAAAAGAGCAGGATCCGACTACCGATGAAATCAAACAAAAAAGAAGAACGACATCCACCCTGCTAATCCCAAGCTCCTGACCCGGAACCTATCCCTTGATCGAAGAAGAAGAACTCCAAAAGCAATCAAGCTTGCTCTCACATCAGATAATCGCATTACCTGTACCTGCAACTGTTGTTGTAGTAATCTGTGAGCCACGAGGACTCAACAATCCCATTACCATGGGTATCAAGACTAGTAAAGCTTAAAGGATATGGAATGGGTAAGTGGTAGCAAGTGATTAAGCATTGTATGGTGGCTAACTTACGAGTACAGGAGTAAGATGAGAAACTACGCAAACGGTCACAAACTAGTAATGATCAAGAAGTGACCCTGAACTACTTACGTTCAAACATAACCCCACCGTGTTCTCTTCTCGAACTTACTCAAAAAGAGATGGTCACGGTTACACACGCAGTTGGTGTATTTTAATTCGGATCTGGTGTCAAGTTCTCTACAACCGAATATTAAAAACTCCCATCTGCGACATAACCGCGGGCACAACTTTCAAAAGAGTAAACCCTGCAGGGCTGTCCCAACTTAGCCCACGACAAGCTCATGATCCGTGAAGACAATCCTCCATCGCGGGACAACCCGATCAAATTCGGGATCCCGATGCACAAGACATTTCGACAGTGGTAAAACAAAACCAGCAAGACCTCCCAACGTGCCGACACCCTAATAGTAGCCGCACGTATCTCGTCTCAGGCCACAACCGGATGAGCAGTCTGTACAACTAAACACTAGCCCTCGAGTTACCTCGGGGTGGGGCTGCAAGGGGCTCTTGGTTGGACCAACACTCAGGAGGAGCACTAGCCCGGGGTTGTTAATTAAGTCCTCGGGGTTCGGAAAGTCCCTATGCAAGTTTTAGTTGTTATTAGGCAAATGGTAAAACCAATGTTGGGCCTTGCTGGAGGAGTTGTATTCAAAGCGAATTGTCAAGGGGGGGCATAAACCTGGACCATGTTAGGACCGCAAAATCAAGGAACATAACACCAGTATGACAGAAACTAGGGCGACAAAAGTGGAACAAAACACCAGGCAAAAGGCCGAGCCTTCCACCCTTACCAAGTATATAGATGCATTAATTAAATAAGAGATATTGTGATATCTCATGATATCTATGTCTCAACATGGAACAACCTGCAACTGCACCTGCAACTAGCAATGCTATAAGAGGGGCTGAGCAAAGCGGTAACATAGCCAAACAACGGTTTGCTGGGATGATGGAAAGGTTAGAGGCTGTTTCATGGCATATTGGGAGGCTTGATAAACAAGTGGTGGGTAGCGCGATACGGAGATAGCATCGAGACAACTAGCATAGCAAATATAATAGTGAGATCCAAGGTGACGGCCATCTTGCCTGAAATCCCGCTATGAAGAAGACCGAGTCCATGAAGTAGACGAACGGGCATAGTCGAATGAATCCTCACAATCCGCAACATTACCAGACCTAAGAAGCAACACCAAAAAAAAGCAAACAACATGGTGAACACACAAGCATAAACATGGCATGATGCACAAACAAGTATGATGCATGTCTGGTTTAAATGTGCATGGCATGGCAAAGTGCGACAAACAATACTATAAATTATGTGGAGCTCAATATGCAACGAGTTGCATATTGACAAAACATCACATTCAATTATTTAGTTCGCTCTCGTTCATGTACAAGACAATATTAAATATTGGTTAACATGGCAAGAGGTGAAGCAGAAGTAAACTAACTATTTAGGCAAGTTTAAATGAGGCCGAAACAACAAACAATAATTCCGGAAAATCCCCATGTGCATATTTTGAATTTGCTACCATTCTGTCCTATACACAATTTTATAGTTCTTAAACATGCAAAATAAAGCCACCATATTAATCTATGCATTTTCCACCCCAATTACATATAAAGTTTATTTAATTCGGAGCTATGGTTATTTAGTTATGAAATAAATCATTTTAACATGTTATTTATGCAAACTTAATCAAACAGCAAGTTTAAAAACTTTAAACATGGATGAAAGTTGCATGTTATTAAACTAGATGAAATTCTATGCATTTTTCATGTATAGAGTATTTACATATGATGCATGGTTAATGAGGTATTAATGCATGAACATGGAGGGGGCTTTCTGTAAAACCGGCGTTCTCTGGATAATGTCTAAAATCACAGCAGGGGAAAAAAACACATCGGGCCGAAAATGAATTGAACTGGGCTGCTTGGCTGCTCACATTGGGCCTTAGGAGGCGCTGGGTAGCTGGGCTGCGAGCGAAGTAGAGGAGGCCTCGCGCGGCAAGTGGCACTCGTCCAGGCTGGCGCTGGACTGGGCTGCTCACCATGGGCCAAGGCCTAGTCAGTGGAGAGGCTTGGGCCAGGCAGAGCCAGCTGGGCCGAGGCGAGGCTGGCCTAGGCGCGTGCGGTCGTGGTCAACGCTCGGGACGAGCGAGCGAGACAGGGGTTGCGGGCGCGGTCCTATGCTCGACAGGGTGCAGAAGCAGAGCAGCGGCGTCGGGGATCTCCTGCGCGGCGGCGAAGGACGAAGGGCGAGAAACTGGGCACGATAGAGGTCGAGGAGGGGTCTCCCGACAGCGAGCTGCTCCACCGGTTGCTTCCTGTACGAATGAGAAAAGGAGGAGGTTCAGAGAGGGGGAAACAGCAGACGAGGAGGAAGGGCAACGGAGCGACGAGGCGCGGCTCACCCGAGGGGCTGGCGAAGCCGGCAAGAAGAGGCGGGACGAGGGACGCCTCCCTAGTGGTGATGTACGGCTTCAGGGCGTTGAGGCCTAGCGATGGCCAACGCAAGGAGGTAGAGACGCCTCGCGTCATTTGCAGGCGAGCGGGAGGATACGAGGTCGGAGGCGAAGGTGGGACATGGCGCCGGTGGGACTTGGCATGGAGGAAGGAGGTCCGACGGGGGCACGAGGGTGTAGGGCGTTGGGGTGACCGGATCCGGTCGCGGGAGGAAGGGGAAGAGGGAGGGCGAGGAGGCATCCCGCGCAAAGCTCCTGCGAGGTCCCCATGGCGGCGCTGCTGCGAGGAAAACACAGAGAGGGGCGAGATGTAAGCGGAAGGAAGGAACCAGAGGAAGGAAAGGGAGAGGTGGCACGATGGGGCCGACCTGGTCATGGGCTCCGGTCGCGGGAGCACGGGTGACAGCGGACGGGAGGCCTGGAGGAGCTGCAGGCAACGGGGCCGAGGGGAACTCCTCGCTCGGGCGTCAGGGCGAACACGGGGATGAGGAGGAGCTCGAGGCTCGGGCGAGGAGTGGATCGAGGGGGCTCGGGTTGGTTCGAAGCTGAAAACGAGGGGGCGGTCGGTGCGATCTGGTTGGTTGGAATGGATCAGGAGGGGATCCCGAGGTGGGTGGCGGCGACCAGGAGGATTCCTAAGAATTAGGGATTGGTCTAATATATATAGTGGAGGAATCCAAGTTGGGTTATCCGAACCCTCCGATCGCAAACGGACATTCGAGAAATATAGGCTAGGTGGGTCCGATGAGAAACAGAAGATGTTTTAGGGATGTTTGGGGATGATCCGAATCCATCAGTCATGACAGCCGGGTTCGGGTTCGGGTAAGTTTTCGGACGCGTGCGAGGGGCTCTGCGCACTATGCAGAGAGGGGACATCTAGACAAGACGGGAACTCAAAGACAATGGGGGTCTGACAAAAGGCCACGGGGACAAGAGGGGTTTTGTTGGTCTCGGAGAAAGAGAGAAGAGAGCGGTCTGGTTGGTCTGAGAGAAGGTCAACAAAGACAAGCGGTCTCACAACATGCCACGGAGATAAGAAGGGAAGCAACAATGACAAATGGCTACGAGTTTTATGAAAACATGCGGATGCAATGCATGATGCCATGATGAAATAGCAGACGAAAAACATAAGGCAACAACGAAACAACAAACAAATAAAACATAAGGCCATGATGCCATGATGAAACAACAAACAAATAAAACATAAGGCAACAACGAAAAACATAGAAGGCTTCTGGAGCGTTTGTCTCGGGTTCTCACACCAAGTCTAGATGATGAAGATAGAAAGTTTATCCCTTGAGGGCGCTTGATCATATGTAACCCTAGGTACCTCTGGTGTCTATATAAACCAGAGGGTTTAGTCTGTAGAGGCTAGAAGAACCATCATCCTACTCATCCAGGGTTTAGTTCACTCGATCTCGAGGTAGATCGACTCTGTAACCATCATATACACACATCAATATAATAAAGAAGGATGTAGGGTTTTACCTCTTCGAGAGGGCCTGAACATGGGTAAATATTGTCCCTGCATTTATTGTTCCCCATCGATCCAAGATCAACAGCTCGGGACCCCCTACCCGAGATCCGCCGGTTTTGACACTGACATTGGTGCTTGATGTCTACCACACAACTTATTCTTGTAGACTCATGTTGGGCCTCCAAGCACAGAGTTTTGTAGGATAGTAGCAATTTTCCCTCAAGTGGATGACCTAAGGTTATCAATCTATAGGAGGCGTAGGATGAAGATGGTATCTCTCAAACAACCCTGCAACCAAATAACAAAGAGTCTCTTGTTGTCAAGACCACAATCCTAAGTCACACTGATCTAGCATGTAACACATCATATCACTTTGCGGCCTCATGCACGGTATTCCCACGGGTGCCACCTTACCTGGCCCGGGACCGTTTGCGCCTTTTGGCTCACGTATATGATAGTGTCGCTAGCATCAATATGACAAAGAACCCGGGCTGACATGACTAGTCGTAAACCCAAGGTGGCGCTAACCTACAGGGACAGGCATACATGACCCAGCAACGAACGTGTCGATCAACAACGTATGAAGCCAAGTCATAGCAAGCTACAAGGACTTAAAGTAACAACGCATGACATTTCCCCGAAGGGACAGCCACAAGAACGAAGAAGGACACATGCCGTCCAGCCTAAGTGTTCCGAAGCAGTAGCAAGCTGCCATGGCTTAGTGGAAGCACTAGGAGACATTTCCCAGCAATAGAGGCTACCAAGAATACACAACTAGGTTGTCCGATCCCACACATACCAATCATTTCAATAACATACACACAATATACTCGATATGTGCATATACAACATGTCATCACAACGAAACTCTATGACTCAGAGTATTTATTCATTAGGCTCCGAGGAGCGAGATATTACAAACATAGGTCTCATGACCCAACATTCAGAGCATACAAGTCAAAGCACATGTGGAAGCTTAACATGTCTGAGTACAGACACCTACAAATGGAAAAGGGCTGAGAAGCCTGACTATCAACAAGATCCTGCCGAGGGCACAAGATCGTAGCTGAGGTAACAAGCTAAACGTCGAAGTCCACGCGGAACTACTAGCGAGACTGATATCTCTCTGCAAAAACAGAAATTAAGCAAACTTGAGTACAAATGTACCCAGCAAGACTTACATCAGAACTAGCTACATATGCATCATTATCAACAAAGGGATGGTGGGGTTTAACTGCAGCAAGCCAGCTTTGACTCGGTGGATATCCTGAACTACGACTGAAAGTAACTGTTTTGAGGTGGCGCATATGAGTCCACATATTCACCATGTCAATACACCACTATGGATCCGCCCCCGTCTCCCTACGAGAACGCCATCCATAGCACTCACACTTATCTTGCGCATTTTAGAGTATCCACTTTCACTTGTCTATGAACTATATAGGCAACCCAGAGGTCCTTTACCGCGGATGCGGCTATTCGAATAGATCATATTAACCCTGCAGGGGTGTACTTCTTCACGCACGCTCTCGCCACTTACCGCCATGTACACGTCTTGTATCTCGGCAACCTTCAAGCGGAAGCCTGGCGAGGGTGTCGGCCATGACCTGACTAACCACGCAAGTCTCTAGTCCAGGTTTATTGCCTATTCGGGTTCCATCCACAAGGAGATACCGTCCGGGGTGTCGCTCACAGCCCCAAACGATGTGAGAAGGGTTCCCAAGCCCACCATCCGGGTGCCACTTGGTACACCGTGCCACTACACCTAGTTTGTCCAAAGCCCACCTGTACCGGGTGCCACTTGGTAGACTACTAGCACTACCTACAAACACCAGAAGCTAGTTGCAACTCCTGGACAGAGATCAGGCTGATTAATAAGTCGAGAGGGGTTGAGTTACCGGAACCCAATGTGTGGTAGTAACTGTTCATGGATCACAAACATAGAACTCAGTTCCTGACGACGGTTTCAATGAGACAACCCACCATGTACTCCTACATGGCCTGTCACCGCTACCTTTACCAAATCGTGTTCACACGCTTAGCTCACACACAGTAGGACATGTTCATCACCATTCCAATTCATTCCCAACGAATCAGACCTGACTCAACTCTAAGCAGTAGCAGGCATGACAAACAAGCATGAATGAGTAGGCACATCAGGGCTCAAACAACTCCTCATGTTAGTGGGTTTCATCTATTTACTGTGGAAATGACAGGTCATGCAGAGGAAAGGGGTTCAACTACCACAACATGTAACAGTTGATTCGTTGTTGTCCTAATGTAGTAAAAGAGAGTAGGAGAGAGAGAGTGGGATTGTATCGGAATGAACAAGGGGGTTTTGCTTGCCTGGCACTTCTGAACATGATATAGCTCTTCATCGGTGTCATCAAACTCATCGTCGGGACCACGTCTACTGAGGGTAACAAATACCAGCAACAAAGAGGAAACACAATCAATGCAATGCGACACTATGATGCATGATCATGACATGGCAACATGCTGTGATTTGAGCTAATGCAACTAAAACCAAATTAAATGAAGTTGGTTTGAACCAAAGATTCAAATCCAAACTTCATATGTGATGGTTTAAATGCCCTTTATATGATTTGTTGTAAACAACAGCCATAGGTTGTTCTAACATGCATGAAAATGGTACAGATGGATAGGTTGGATTTTTTTGATCATTTTTCATATATAAATTATTTCATTTGGAGTTACGGTTAATTTTCTATGATTTTTAGAAGTTTTGAGTATTTTCTGAAATAATAAATCATTTCTAATTTATTTAAAATCCTAGAAAATGCTTACTGCGTCAGCATTACGTCACTGTGACATCAGCAGGTCGACTGCGGCTGACTAGGTCAAACTTGACCAGTGGGGCCCACTGGTCAGTGACTCAGGGATGGTTAGTGTCATAGACAGGTGGGTCCGGTCAATGGCCACGTCAGCACGGTCAACTCTAACGTGTGGGTCCCATTGGGTTATAACTAATCTAAGCAGGCATAAAGCTGGAGTTAATTAGGGAGTGGGGTCCATGTGTCAGTGGTTTAGGGGGTTCGTTAGCGGGGTGATTAGCCGCTAATTAAATGTGCCACGTCGACCTCGCTAGAGTTTGGCCGACAATGACCAAAAACGCGGCGGAGGTCATCAGGATTTTGCTATAGCCCATGGTTTGAGGCAGGGTTTGGCTCATTGGAACGTTGGGAGTGCGCTGCGTCCAACAGGGTAGGTGGTCAGGTGAGGGGAGGCCCGCAGCAACAGCAACAACGACGGAGGCGGCGGCCAGAGTTCGGACACGCGCGAGTTCGGTCTTCTGGTGCATGACATGATGAACTAGTGGTCGGGGTCGTCTCCTAGGAGCAAACCGAGCACCATGACGCGCCCAGGCACAAGCTACGGTATCTGCAGCCACGATGATGACATGGCCGGCGGCGGTGAAGCTTCGGCCATGGCGACATCGCTAGCTAGAGGACAAGCAGAGCAACGAGGTTAGGGGGAGGAGTAAGAGGAGCTCACGGCGAGTCCAACGAGCGCAAGGGCGAGGTCGGGGACGAGCGGGTTGCTGCGAATCGACGACGGCGGTGGTCGGCTTCCGAGGATGAGGACGACGGTGATGGCGAGGCTGAGGGGCTCCCGGGCTTGTTTTGTTCTTCTGGTCGACGTGCAGAGCCGCGACGAAGCCTAGGGATGCGGTGGGGAGGTCAGGCAAGCTCGGTGGCCGCGTTGGCAGCGTGCGACGGCAACAGGCATGCTCGGATGCGAGCAGGGGAGCAAGGGAGAGAGAGGGACAGAGGGGGAGAGTGAGAGAGGGCTAGGGGGTCTGCCATCTCGCTGGCATGGCTGGAAGGGGCGGGGCGTTGCGCTGGAGGAGGAGGTGGCCGTGGTCGTGCGCTGCTGCTGGCACGCAGCTACTTTGGGACGAGGGAGGAAGACAACAGACGAGACGCTGGTGGGCTGGGCCTGTCTGCTGGGCTGCTGGTACAGGTAAGAGGCCCAGGTAACTCCTTCTCTCTCCTTTTCTGTTTTTCTGTTTTTATTTTTTTGTTTATTACTTTGCCACCGTTTTGCAAATTCAAATGAATTCAAAAAAATGCAAAATATTCTCTGACCATTTTTATGTTGCCTCATGGACTTCTCCAAAGCACACAAAATATATCAGAAGTATTTGGAATTATATCCCATATATATTTGAGTATATTTCCAAATTCAAATAGAATAGTGATTTAAATTCAGTGCCCAAAATAATCCACAAAAATGTTCATTATTTTTGGTATGGATCAAAACCATTTCCAAAAATATCAGACACCAATGTGGAGCATTTTGGGTCCACTGAATGCATTTTTTAGGGTTCTTGCCCCTTTGTTAAAATGATTTATGAGGCTTTCACTTTGCTCATTTCAACTTTCAGAATATAAACATGATGCGCACATGAAGCTAGCCTAGAGCATTACCAGAAGCTAGGGATGTGACACTTGTGTCCCCAACACACGCAATACAATGGCAAATTGTATAGGCGCACTAGTTCGGCGAAGAGATGGTGATACAAGTGTAGTATGGATAGTAGATACAGGTTTTGTAATCTGAAAATATAAAAACAGCAAGGTAGAAAGTAACAAAAGTGAGCAAAAATGGTATTGCAATGCTTGAAAGCAAGGCCTAGGGTTCATACTTTCAGTAGTGCAAGATCTCTCAACAATGATAACATAATTGGATCATATAACAATCCCTCAATGTGTAACAAAGAATCACTCCAAAGTTCCTATTGCTGTGAACATAAGATGAAATTGTTTGTAGGGTACGAAACCACCTCAAAGTTATTTTTTCTGATCAATATTTTGAGCTATTACAATATTGGTCACAAACAGCCCTAGAGTTCATACTAAAATAACACCAATGGCACGCATGAATCAACCCTAATGTCACCTAGATACTCCAATATCACCACAAGTATCCGTGGGTTAATTATACGATGTGCATCACACAATTTTGGATTCATACAATTCAATCCAACACAAAAAACTTCAAAGAGTACCCCAAGATTTCTTATCAGAGAAAGAAATATGAAAACACGTATCAACGCCTATGCATAGATTACCCCAATGTCACCACGGGAATCCGCAAGTTGATAACCGAAACGTAAATCGAGTGAATCAATAGAACATCCCATTGTGACCACTGATATCCCATCGCAAGACATACATCAAGTGCTCTCACATCCAAAAGTTTGACATAACCAAACCTCAGAGGAAAAGATTCAATTCATCACAAGAAGGTAGAGATGGAAGAACACCATAAGGTCCAAATATATTAACAAAGCTCGCAGTACATCAAGATCGTGCCAAATCAAGAACACGAGAGAGAGAGAGAGAGAACAAATACATAGCTACTGGTACATACCCTCAGCCTCGAGGGTGAACTACTCCCTCCTCATCATGGTGGCCGCCGAGATGATGAAGATGGCCTCTAGTGATGATTTCCCCCTCCAGTAGGGTGACGGAACGAGGTCCCGATTGAGTTTTCCTGGATACATTGTCTTGTGGCAGTAGAACTTCTCATCTATGGTTCTTTTGGGGGGTTTTGGTATTTATAGGATTATTTGGCACAGGTTTCACGTCGAGGGGGGGCCACGAGGGAGCGACAAGCTCACCCCAAGTGCCCTGGGGGTAGGGCGCGCCTAGCGAGCTTGTGGCTTCCTCACGAGGCTTCTGGTTCTTCCTCGAAGCTTCGAGGGTCTCTTTTGGCCCACAAAAAATCACCGTCAATATTTAGCCCATTCCGAGATCTTTTATTTATGCACAAAAAATGTCAGCATGGTAGTTCTGCTGAAAATAGCGCTAGTCGGGGTTAGTTCTAATTGAATCATACCAAAACCATATGAAATTGTTGCAAGCATGGCATGAATACTTTATAAATTATAGATATGTTGGAGACTTATCTGTGCTTTCATTGAGAGTTGCGATGTGGGATCGCTAAAGGACCTCTTCAATAGGGACGTCTTTGTCCCTGGACAACTCTTGACGTTTGGCAGCGTTGTGTTGCGCTCTGATCCGACCGGCCACCTCGGCCAGGTTGGAAATTTCATCCCCGGTCAGGAGATCAGATTTGGGAACCAAGAGTTCATCGCAGACTCCCGAGGAGATCTTATTTTGACAAGGTTCTCAGCTTCGCCCGAAGAGCCTGCAAAACCTAAGGCTTTGACTGCGGGCATGGGGTACCCCGCCACTGGGTTTGCTTCCTCTTGGGATCCAACATTGAGCCCAGATATAGTCAATACCCCCGGACCAGCTTCGGCTGAAAACTACCCCAAAGCGATATCAAACGCTCCCGGAGCGTCTATAGTGCTGATCAATCCTGTGTACTCCAGGTGCATGGACCCGATAGATCTCTCGTCGCTGAATGAGTTACTGGATCGGATCCAAGCCATGGGGATTTCCAATGGCCAATCCTCAGTCTATGATCAGATCGGGCTTAAACCCGATGACAGGGAAATCTACGTCCTGCCTATCACACACCTGGTCACCACCATTGAAGACTTGGCCGAAGGCTTATCCTTACAACCAGCGGAGCTAAGAACGGATTATGTGCGGGTTTCCAATCACCAGGTCATGTCTTCTAGCTCGGAATCCGACCACTGTCCTGGAGGGAGTTTGGATCGAACTCTGATTCAATGCAAGACCTTGAGTCTATTCAACTGCGCCCTGTTGACAATCCAGATCCTGACCCCCGCACGCCAGGTTCCATGATGGCACAAGATGCCGCCGCCAAAACTCCGAACTCGCAATCCACTGGCATATAAAGTTTTTTCCCACCCGCCTTCACATCGAATACTCTCCAAGTCACTCGGGGAAGCCCGACATATGGGGTCTAATGTACATAAAACAACAGCCCGGAGAATGTTGGGAAGCGTAGTAATTTCAAAAAAATTCCTACGCACACGCAAGACCATGGTGATGCATAGCAATGAGAGGGGAGAGTGTTGTCCACGTACCCTCGTAGACCGAAAGCGGAAGCGTTAGCACAACGCGGTTGATGTAGTCGTACGTCTTCACGATCCGACCGATCAAGTACCGAACGTACGACACCTCCGAGTTCAGCACACGTTCAACCCGATGACGTCCCTCAAACTCCGATCCATCCGAGTGTGCTGACGATGTTGATGTTCTACCGACGCAAGGCTTCGCCTAAGCCGCTACAGTATTATCGAGGTGGATTATGGTGGAGGGGGGCACCGCACACGGCTAAAAGATCAAACAGATCAATTGTTGTGTCCTTGGGGTAACCCCTTGCCCCCGTATATAAAGGAGCAAGGGGGAGGCCGGTCGGCCCTCTATGGAGCGCCCCCAAGAGGGGAATCCTACTAGGACTCCAAGTCCTAGTAGGTTTCCACCTAAAGGGAGAGAGGGGGAAGGAAGGAGAGGGAGAGGGAGAAGGAAAGGGGGGCGCCGCCCACGTCTCCTAGCCCAATTCAGACCTGAGGGGGAGGGGCACGCGGCCTGCCCTAGGCCGCCCCTCTCTCTCTCCACTAAGGCCCATCGAGGCCCATTAGTTCCCCCGGGGGTTCCGATAACCCTCCGGCACTCCAGTTTTATCCGAAACTTCTCCGGAACACTTCCGGTGTCCGAATATAGTCGTCCAATATATCAATCTTCATGTCTCGAGCATTTCAAGACTCCTCGTCATGTCCGTGATCACATCTAGGACTCCGAACAACCTTCGGTACATCAAAACATATAAACTCATAATATAACTGTCATCGTAACCTTAAGCGTGCGGACCCTACGGGTTCGAGAACTATGTAGACATGACCGAGACATGTCTCCGGTCAATAACCAATAGCGGAACCTGGATGCTCATATTGGCTCCCACATATTCTACGCAGATCTTTATTGGTCAAACCGCATAATAACATACATTGTTCCCTTTGTCATCGGTATGTTACTTGCCCGAGATTCGATCATCGGTATCTCAATACCTAGTTAAATCTCGTTACCAGCAAGTCTCTTTACTCGTTCCGTAATACATCATTCCGCAACTAACTCATTAGTTGCAATGCTTGCAAGGCTTAAGTGATGTGCCTTACGAGAGGGCCCAGAGATACCTCTCCGACAATCGGAGTGACAAATCCTAATCTCGAAATACACCAACCCAACATGTACCTTCGGAGACACCTGTAGAGCACCTTTATAATCACCCAGTTATGTTGTGACGTTTGGGAACACACAAAGTGTTCCTCCGATAAACGGGAGTTGCATAATCTCATAGTCATAGGAACATGTATAAGTCATGAAGAAAGCAATAGCAACATACTAAATGATCGTGTGCTAAGCTAACGGAATGGGTCATGTCAATCACATCATTCTCCTAATGATGTGATCCCGTTAATCAAATGACAACCCATGTCAATGGCTAGGAAACATAACCATCTTTGATCAACGAGCTAGTCAAGTAGAGGCGTACTAGTGACACTCTGTTTTGTCTATGTATTCACACATGTATTATGTTTCCGGTTAATACAATTCTAGCATGAATAATAAACATTTATCATGATATAAGGAAATAAATAATAACTTTATTATTGCCTCTAGGGCATATTTGCTTCAGTCTCCCACTTGCACTAGAGTCAATAATCTAGATTACACAGTAATGATTCTAACACCCATGGAGCCTTGGTGCTGATCATGTTTTGCTCGTGGAAGAGACTTAGTCAATGGGTCTGCAACATTCAGATCCGTATGTATCTTCCAAATCTCTATGTCTCCCACTTGGACTAGATCCTGGATGGAATTGAAGCGTCTCTTGATGTGCTTGGTTCTCTTGTGAAATCTGGATTCCTTCGCCAAGGCAATTGCACCCGTATTGTCACAAAAGATTTTCATTGGACCCGATGCACTAGGTATGACACCTAGATCGGATATGAACTCCTTCATCCAGACTCCTTCATTTTCTACTTCCGAAGCAGCTATGTACTCCACTTCATACATAGATCCCGCCTTGATGCTTTGTTTAGAACTGCACCAACTGACAGCTCCACCGTTCAATGTAAACACGTATCCGGTTTGCAATTTAGAATCGTCCAGGTCAGTCGCAAAGCTTGCATCAACATAACCATTTACGATGAGCTCTTTGTCACCTCCATAAATGAGAAACATATCCTTAGTCCTTTTCAGGTATTTCAGGATGTTCTTGACCGATGTCCAGTGATCCACTCCTGGATTACTTTGGTACCTCCCTGCCAGACTTATAGCAAGGCACACATTAGGTCTGGTACACAGCATTGCATACATGATAGAGCCTATGGCTGAAGCATAGGGAACATCTTTCATTTTCTCTCTATCTTCTGCAGTGGTCGGGCACTGAGTCTTACTCAACTTCACACCTTGTAACACATGCAAGAACCCTTTATTTGCTTGATCCATTTTGAACTTCTTCAAAACTTTGTCAAGGTATGTGCTTTGTGAAAGTCCAATTAAGTGTCTTGATCTATCTCTATAAATCTTAATGCCCAATATGTAAGCAGCTTCACCGAGGTCTTTCATCGAAAAACTCTTATTCAAGTATCCCTTTATGCTATCCAGAAATTCTATATCATTTCCAATCAGTAATATGTCATCCACATATAATATCAGAAATGCTACAGAGCTCCCACTCACTTTCTTGTAAATACAGGCTTCTCCAAAAGTCTGTACAAAACCAAATGCTTTGATCACACTATCAAAGCATTTATTCCAACTCCAAGAGGCTTGCACCAGTCCATAAATGGATCGCTGGAGCTTGCACACTTTGTTAGCTCCCTTTGGATCGACAAAACCTTCCGGTTGCATCATATACAACTCTTCTTCCAGAAATCCATTCAGGAATGCAGTTTTGACATCCATTTGCCAAATTTCATAATCATAAAATGCGGCAATTCCTAACATGATCCAGACAGACTTAAGCATCGCTATGGGTGAGAAGGTCTCATCGTAGTCAATCCCTTGAACTTGTCGAAACCCTTTCGCGACAAGTCGAGCTTTGTAGACAGTAACATTACCGTCAGCGTCAGTCTTCTTCTTGAAGATCCATTTATTCTCAATTGCTTGCCGATCATCGGGCAAGTCAACCAAAGTTCACACTTTGTTTTCATACATGGATCCCATCTCAGATTTCATGGCTTCAAGCCATTTTGCGGAATCTGGGCTCACCATCGCTTCTTCATAGTTTGTAGGTTCATCATGATCTAGTAGCATGACTTCCAGAACAGGATTACCGTACCACTCTGGTCTGGATCTTACTCTGGTTGATCTATGAGGTTCAGTAACAACTTGATCTGAAATTTCATGATCATCATCATTAACTTCCTCACTATTTGGTGTAGGTGTCACAGATACCAGTTTCTGTGATGAACTACTTTCCAATAAGGGAGCAGGTACAGTTACCTCATCAAGTTCTACTTTCCTCCCACTCACTTCTTTCGAGAGAAACTCCTTCTCTAGAAAGGATCCATTTTTAGCAACAAATGTCTTGCCTTCGGATCTGTGATAGAAGGTGTACCCAACAGTCTCCTTTGGGTATCCTATGAAGACACATTTCTCCGATTTGGGTTCGAGCTTATCAGGTTGAAGCTTTTTCACATAAGCATCGCAGCCCCAAACTTTCAGAAACGACAACTTTGGTTTCTTGCCAAACCACAGTTCATAAGGCGTCATCTCAACGGATTTTGATGGTGCCCTATTTAACATGAATGCAGCCATCTCTAAAGCATAACCCCAAAACGATAGCGGTAAATCAGTAAGAGACATCATAGATCGTACCATATCTAGTAAAGTACGATTACAACGTTCGGACACACCATTACACTGTGGTGTTCCGGGTGGCGTGAGTTGCGAAACTATTCCGCATTGTTTCAAATGTAGACCAAACTCGTAACTCAAATATTCTCCTCCACAATCAGATCGTAGAAACTTTATTTTCTTGTTACGATGATTTTCAACTTCACTCTAAAATTCTTTGAACTTTTCAAATGTTTCATACTTATGCTTCATCAAGTAGATATACCCATATCTGCTTAAATCATCTGTGAAGGTGAGAAAATATCGATATCCGCCACGAGCCTCAACATTCATCGGACCACATACATCTGTATGTATGATTTCCAACAAATCTGTTGCTCTCTCCATAGTACCGGAGAACGATGTTTTAGTCATCTTGCCCATGAGGCATGGTTCGCAAGTACCAAGTGATTCATAATCAAGTGGCTCCAAAAGTCCATCAGTATGGAGTTTCTTCATGCGCTTTACACCGATATGACCTAAACGGCAGTGCCACAAATAAGTTGCACTATCATTATCAACTCTGCATCTTTTAGCTTCAACATTATGAATATGTGTATCACTACTATCGAGATTCATCAAAAATAGACAACTCTTCAAGGGTGCATGACCACAAAAGATATTACTCATATAAATAGAACAACCATTATTCTTTGATTTAAATGAATAACCGTCTCGCATCAAACAAGATCCAGATATAATGTTCATGCTAAACGCTGGCACCAAATAACAATTATTTAGGTCTAAAATTAATCCCGAAGGTAGATGTAGAGGTAGCGTGCCGACCGCGATCACATCGACTTTGGAACCATTTCCCACGCGCATCATCACCTCGTCCTTGGCTAGTGTTCTCTTAATCCGTAGTCCCTGTTTCGAGTTGCAAATATTAGAAATAGAATCAGTATCAAATACCCAGGTGCTACTGCGAGCTCTAGTATGGTACACATCAATAACATGTATATCACATATACCTTTGTTAACCTTGCCATCCTTCTTATCCGCCAAATACTTGGGGCAGTTCCACTTCTAGTGACTAGTCTGCTTGCAGTAGAAGCACATAGTTTCAGGCTTAGGTCCAGATTTTGGTTTCTTCTCCTGAGCAGCAACTTGCTTGATGTTCTTCTTGAAGTTCCCCTTCTTCTTCTCTTTGCCCTTTTTCTTGAAACTAGTGATCTTGTTGACCATCAACACTTGATGCTCCTTCTTGATTTCTACCTCCACAGCTTTCAGCATTCCGAAGAGCTCGGGAATCGTTTTATCCTTCCCTTGCATGTTATAGTTCATCACGAAGCTCTTGTAGCTTGGTGGCAGTGATTGGAGAATTCTGTCAATGATGCTATCATCCGGAAGATTAACTCCCAGTTGAATCAAGTGATTATTATACCCAGACATCTTGAGTATATGCTCACTGACAGAACTATTCTCCTCCATATTGTAGCTATAGAACTTATTGGACACTTCATATCTCTCAATCCGGGCATTTGCTTAAAATATTAACTTCAACTCTTGGAACATCTCATATGCTCCATGACGTTCAAAACATCGTTGAAGTCCCAGTTCTAAGCCGTAAAGCATGGCACACTGAATTATTGAGCAGTCATCAGCTTTGCTCCGCCAGACATTCATAACATCTGGTGTTGCTCCTGCAGCAGGCCTGGCACCCAGCGGTGCTTCCAGGACGTAATTCTTCTGTGCAGCAATGAGGATAATCCTAAAGTTACGGACCCAGTCCGTGTAACTGCTACCATCATCTTTCAACTTTGCTTTCTCAAGGAACGCATTAAAATTCAACAGAACAACAACACAGGCCATCTATCTACGATCAAACATAGACAAGCAAGATACTATCAGGTACTAAGTTCATGATAAATTTAAGTTCAATTAATCATATTACTTAAGAACTCCCACTTAGAAAGACATCCCTCTAATCCTCTAAGTGACCACGTGATCCAAATCAACTAAACCATAACCGATCATCACGTGAAATGGAGTACCTTTCAATGGTGAACATCACTATGTTGATCATATCTACTATATGATTCACGCTCGACCTTTCGGTCTCAGTGTTCCGAGGCCATATCTGCATATGCTGGGCTCGTCAAGTTTAACCTGAGTATTCCGCGTGAGCAAAACTGGTTTGCACCCGTTGTAGATGGACGTAGAGCTTATCACACCCGATCATCACGTGGTGTCTGGGAACGATGAACTTTGGCAACGGTGCATACACAGGGAGAACACTTTTTACCTTGAAATTTAGTGAGAGATCATCTTATAATGCTACCGTCAATCAAAGCAAGATAAGATGCATAAAAGATAAACATCACATGCAATCAATATAAGTGATATGATATGGCCATCATCATCTTGTGCTTGTGATCTCCATCTCCGAAGCACCTCCATGATCACCATCGTCACTGACGCGACACCTTGATCTCCATCGTAGCATCATTGTCGTTTCGCCTATCTTATGCTTCTACGACTATCGTTGCCGCTTAGTTATAAAGTAAAGCATTACATGGAGATTGCATTGCATACAATAAAGCGACAACCATATGGCTCCTGCCAGTTGCCGATAACTCGGTTACAAAACATGATCATCTCATACAATAAAATATAGCATCACGTCTTGACCATATCACATCACAACATGCCCTGTAAAAACAAGTTAGGCATCCTCTACTTTGTTCTTGCAAATTTTACGTGGCTGCTACGGGCTTAGCAAGAACTGTTCTTACCTACGCATCAAAACCACAACGATAGTTTGTCAAGTTGGTGCTGTTTTAACCTTCGCAAGGACCGGTCGTAGCCACACTCGGTTCAACTAAAGTTGGAGAAACTGACACCCGCCAGCCACCTGTGTGCAAAGCACGTCGATAGAACCAGTCTCGCGTAAGCGTACGCGTAATGTCGGTCCGGGCCGCTTCATCAAACAATACCGCCGAACCAAAATATGACATGCTGGTAAGCAGTATGACTTATATCGCCCACAACTAACTTGTGTTCTACTTTTGCATATGACATCTACGCATAAAACCTGGCTCGGATGCCACTACTGGGAAACGTAGTAATTTTAAAAAAATTCCTACGCACACGCAAGATCATGGTGATGCATAGCAACGAGAGGGGAAAGTGTTGTCCATGTACCCTCGTAGACCGAAAGCGGAAGCGTTAGCACAACACGGTTGATGTAGTCGTACGTCTTCATGATCTGACTGATCAAGTACCGAACGTACGACACCTCCGAGTTCAGCACACGTTCAGCCCGATGACGTCCCTCGAACTCCGATCCAGCTGAGTGTTGAGGGAGAGTTTCGTCAGCACGACGGTGTGGTGACGATGTTGATGTTCTACCGACGCAGGGTTTTGCCTAAGCACCGCTACAATATTATCGAGGTGGACTATGGTTGAGGGGGGCACCGCACACGGCTAAAAGATCAAACAGATCAATTGTTGTGTCCTTGGGGTAACCCCTTGCCCCCGTATATAAAGGAGCAAGGGGGAGGCCGGCCGACCCTCTACGGCGCGCCCCCAAGAGGGGAATCCTACTAGGACTCCAAGTCCTAGTAGGTTTCCACCTAAAGGGAGAGAGGGGGAAGGAAGGAGAGGGAGATGGAGAAGGAAAGGGGGGCGCCGCCCCCCCTCTCCTAGTCCAATTCGGACCAGAGGGGGAGGGGCGTGCGGCCTACCCTAGGCCGCCCCTGTCTCTCTCCACTAAGGCCATCGAGATCCATTAGTTCCCCCGGGGGTTCCGATAACCCTCCGGCACTCCGGTTTTATCCGAAACTTCTCCGGAACACTTCCGGTGTCCGAATATAGTCGTCCAATATATCAATCTTCATGGCTCGACCATTTTGAGACTCCTCGTCATGTCCGTGATCACATCCGGGACTCCGAACAACCTTTGGTACATCAAAACATATAAACTCATAATTTAACTGTCATCGTAATGTTAAGCGTGCGGACCCTATGGGTTCGAGAACTGTGTAGACATGACTGAGACATGTCTCCGGTCAATAACGAATAGCGGAACCTGGATGCTCATATTGGCTCCCACATATTCTACGAAGATCTTTATCGGCCAGACCGCATAACAACATACGTTGTTCCCTTTTGGTATGTTACTTGCCCGAGATTCGATCGTCGGTATCTCAATACCTAGTTCAATCTCGTTACCGGTAAGTCTCTTTACTCGTTCCGTAATACATCATTTCGCAACTAACTCATTAGTTGCAATGCTTGCAAGGCTTAAGTGATGTGCATCGAGAGGGCCCAGAGATACCTCTCCGACAATCGGAGTGACAAATCCTAATCTCGAAATACGCCAACCCAACATGTACCTTTGGAGACACCTGTAGAGCACCTTTATAATCACCCAGTTACGTTGTGACGTTTGGTAACACACAAAGTGTTCCTCCGGTAAACGGGAGTTGCATAATCTCATAGTCATAGGAACATGTATAAGTCATTAAGAAAGCAATAGCAACATACTAAATGATCGTGTGCTAAGCTAATGGAATGGGTCATGTCAATCACATCATTCTCCTAATGATGTGATCCCGTTAATCAAATGACAACTCATGTCAATGGCTAGGAAACATAACCATCTTTGATCAACGAGCTAGTCAAGTATAGGCATACTAGTGACACTCTGTTTTGTCTATGTATTCACACATGTATTATGTTTCCGGTTAATACAATTCTAGCATGAATAATAAACATTTATCATGATATAAGTAAATAAATAATAACTTTATTATTGCCTCTAGGGCATATTTCCTTCAGAGAAATGGTCTAGCACTTCTGGGCTAGATTCCTCCTTGTCAAAAATAAGATAGCAGACTGCAACTACGATGAAATTATAGTGACCTTCCGGCATAACTGCTGCGATGAAGGAATCCTGAACGCCCTCGCGCACCGCCACGTTCGAAGCTTCACTGAGCTGTCGAATCCGGTACAAAAATATTGTGGCATGGGAAATGCCTAGCAGGCTCAACAAGAGCAAATGGAGTCAATCCATGCCGATAAACCCAGACGAGCTCGGGCGAAGCGCGTACCACCAAGACTACTAGCCGAATATGAGCCGGTCGAGAAAAGGATCAAACCCCTTGCAGGATCCAGAACTGTCCTTGACAAACTATTGGATAAGATGTGTCCCATACATTCCGTCCTTCTGAATACAAACCCGACTCATAGCCTTCAAGCTTGTTGGGTGGTTAGTCAAGTCGCAAAGAGCAGAGAGACCATCTCGGAGTGTCACCCTCAAGAAGACGATCAGCAATGCCACCGAATTATAACCCCGAGACCCTAACAATCTACAAGACGTTCCCCTCAAAAAATCAGTGGAAGAGAGCCCTTCGAGAACTCGACCAAATCCACCAGCTGGCAGCGATGAATTCATGGACACACAAACCCATCACCTTCGGCGAGGACGACCAACCTAGTGTGACGCCCAGATAATTAAGCTACAGTAAACCTCGGCTAATGATGCCACATCACCTCTGTTACTGTTGATAAACTCGCGTTAGTTCAAAACAATTCAAATTAAAATTAAAACAAAGGCAAACAATAGAAGTTTTCAAATATTAAAACCAAATTGTTCTCGTTGGGACAAATAATGCATAAGTAATAATGGTGGAGAAACCAACATCCTTAAAAGTGTTTGAGTGTCTTAAAATAAACAAAACAGTAGCAAAAGAATTAGTTGAACACCTTTTCTAATTAATAAAATGTTTAACTATTTTTAGTTGGAGGTTTAAACTTTTTGTATTAGAGGTATAATTAGTGATACAAATTTAGGCACAACTGTTGTTATTTATAAAACTAAATAAAATAAAATAGTAAAAGAACAAAAACAGAGAATGAGACAAACAAAAATAAAAATAAAAAATATAAAGAAATGGGGCAAAGCCACCCCCTCTACCTGGGCCAAATGGCCCATCTGGCCATCTAGGCCACCAGGAGGCCCACCCCGTCCCACCTTAACCCCCGAAACCCTAACCCCTTTCCCCACTCGCTCCCACTCCCCCCACGTCCCCACTACCCCCGTTCTTCCTGATCCAGTTCTAGATTGGGATCGATCCCCATCGGCCCTCGCCCGAGGCAACCGCACCCTTGACCTCGCTGGCGCCGATGCCGCGCGCCACCCCGGTGCTCGCTGCCGTTCGCCGGACCTCCCCGTTGGACTAGTCATCCTCGACTCTCCCTCATCGGCTTCGTCGCCCGCCACCTCGCGCTCCCATCTTCCTCTCCCTCGTCGGATGCCGCGCGCCACCCCGGTGCTCGCTGTCGTTCGCCGGACCTCCCCGTTGGACTAGTCGTCCTCGACTCTCCCTCGTCGGCTTCGTCGCCCGCCACCTCACGCTCCCATCTTCCTCTCCCTCGTCGGATCTGCTCGCGCCCGAGGACGCCGTCCCCATTGCCGGAGCATGCCGCCATCAAGCCCTCCCCGAGCATGCTGTTGCACACCTACAGGGCCCGGTGAGGGCGCCCTCGATCCCCATTTCGCCCCCGTCTCTTTGTCATTCCCTGCACCAAGCTGGTCACCGTCGCTGTGGACACCGCGGCCCTCATTCGCTCCCGAGCACGTGCCCGCCCGCTTCCTACCTTGTTCTGCTTGCTCCCTGGCTGCCCCGTGCGCGTTCCCAACAGCACACCCACACGTCTGCCAAGCCCCCACCAAGCCCTGCACCACGCCCGCGCGCAGACGGCCGTGCTTGCCTGCCGCCGCCGCCCGCGCGTGCGACCGTCGCGCCCGCCTTCAGCCGGCTTTCCACGCGCTCCCCCTGCTCCGTTGCGCACCTGCTGCGGATGCCGAAGGCCGCTGCTGCTCACCTTGTCGTGGCCACCGGCCCCCTGCCGGGCCCGCCCGCACTGGTGTGCGCCCGAACGAACGGGTGCTGGGCACCCATTGCGCCCATTCGCCCAGTGCCCGCTAGGCTCCCCCAGAGCCTATGACATATGGGCCCCACGCCCCCATTAAAAAAGAACTAAAAAAATTAATTAGAAAAATATTAATTAATTAATTAGATAATTAATGAACTTAATTAAATCTGTTAGATTAACATAATGACTTAATTAAACTAATTAAACCCGCTAAGTTAGTCTAAGACAATGACGGACGGGCCCACCTGTCAGTTTGACTGGTCAACCGACCATTTGACCTGCTGACATCACTCTGATGTCATGCTTGTGTTATCGTTCACTGTTTTGTATAATGTTGGATTTAAATAAATAATTAAAATCAGGAAATGATTAAAACTTTAGAAAATCATACAAAATAATCCGTAACTCGGATGAAAATACTTTCTACATGAAAGTTGCTCAGAACGACGAGACGAATCCGGATACGCAGCCCGTTCGTCCGCCACACATCCCTAGCATAGCGAACATGCAACTTTCCCCCTCCGGTTCACCTGTCCGAAAACGCGAAACACCGGGGATACTTTCCCGGATGTTTCCCCCTTTTCGCCGGTATCACCTACTACCACGTTAGGGCACACCTAACACCGCTCATTGTCATGTCATGCATCGTCATGCTTATATTTGCATTGTATTTACTGTTTCTTCCCCCTCTTCTCTCCGGTAGACTACGAGACCGATGCTGATGCTGCCCAGTTCGACTACGGAGTTGATGAACCCTCCTTCTTGCCAGAGCAACCAGGCAAGCACCCCCTTGATCACCAGATATCGCCTATTCTCCTCTATACTGCTTGCATTAGAGTAGTGTAGCATGTTACTGCTTTCCGTTAATCCTATTTTGATGCATAGCCTGACATTGTTGCTACATCTGTTGATACCTTACCTGCAATCCTAAATACTTAGTATAGGATGCTAGTTTATCATCATTGGCCCTACATTCTTGTCGGTCTGCCTTGCTATACTATCGGGCCGTGATCACTTGGGAGGTGATCACGGGTATATACTATACATATATACATACTATACATATGGTGACTAAAGTCGGGTCGGCTCGTTGAGTACCCGCGAGTGATTTACGGATTGGGGGCTGAAAGGACATTTGTCCCGACGACCCTCTGTATGGATCTTTGTGGCGGAGTGACATGGCAGGTTGAGACCACCTAGGGGAGAGGTGGGCCTGGCCCTAGTCGGCGTTCGCGGTTACTTCATAATAACACGCTTAATGAGATCTTGGTATTTGATCTGAGTCTGGCCACTGGCCTATACGCACTAACCAACTACCCGGGAAACATATGGGCACTCGACGTCGTGGTATCAGCCGAAGCCTTCTAGACGTCAGCGACTGAGCGGCGCATGCCGGATTGGAAAGTAAGCCTGCTCTTGTATTAAGGGGGCTAGTTCTGCTTTTGGCCGCCCACGCAACATGCAGGTGTGCAATGGGCGATGGGCCCAGACCCCTGTGCCATAGAAGTTAGACCGGCGTGCTGACCTCTTTGTTAGGCATAGGTGGGGCTGCGACGTGTTGATCTTCCGAGGCCGGGCATGACCCAGGAAAGTGTGTCCGGCCAAATGGGATCGAGCGTGTTGGGTTATGTGATGCACCCCTGCAGGGAAGTTTATCTATTCGAATAGCCGTGTCCCTCGGTAAAAGGACGACCCGGAGTTGTACCTTGACCTTATGACAACTGGAACCGGATACTTAATAAAACACATGCAGACAAGTTCCACAGACAACCCGGTGATCGCTTTTCCACAGGGCTACGAGGGGAGGATCGCTGGGTAGGATTATGCTATGCGATGCTACTTGGAGGACTTCAGTCTACTCTCTTCTACATGCTGCAATACGGAGGCTGCCAGAAGCGTAGTCTTCGATAGGCCTAGCCATCCCCCTCTTATTCTGGCATTCTGCAGTTCAGTCCACCGATATTGCCTCTTTACACATATACCCATGCATATGTAGTGTAGATCCTTGCTTGCGAGTACTTTGGATGAGTGCTCACGGTTGCTTTTCTCCCCCTTTTCCCCCCTTTCCTTTCTTCCTGGTTGTCGCAACCAGATGCTAGAGCCCAGGATCCAGACGCCACCGTCGACGACGACTCCTACTACACTGGAGGTGCCTACTACTACGTGCAGGCCGCTGACGACGACCAGGATTAGTTTAGGAGGATCCCAGGCAGCAGGCCTGCGCCTCTTTCGATCTGTATCCCAGTTTGTGCTAGCCTTCTTAAGGAAAACTTGTTTACTTATGTCTGTACTCAGATATTGTTGCTTCCGCTGACTCGTCTATGATCGAGCACTTGTATTCGAGCCCTCGAGGCCCCTGGCTTGTAATATGATGCTTGTATGACTTATTTATGTTTTTAGAGTTGTGTTGTGATATCTTCCTGTGAGTCCCTGATCTTGATCTTACACGTTTGCGTGCATGATTAGTGTACGATTGAATCGGGGGCGTCACACCTAGAGCCCGCCCCGTCCAAACTCCTGCTGCTCTGGTCCTTGAACCAATAGTGGATGGATTCAGACTCCAAAAGGTGTTAATGGATGGCGACAACAGTCTAAACCTCATTTATGAGGACACTCTTGACAAAATGCTATTCGATGGGTGTCACGTCAAACAAACTCACACCACCTTTCGAGGGATCATCCCCGGAAAAGAGGTGCGTTGCACTGGACGAGTTACTCTCAATGTCGTATTAGGCACTCCCGAGAACTACTAGTCCGAGGAACTACTCTTCCACATTGTGCCCTTTCATAGCGGCTATAACGCCCTATTGGGGCATGACGGGTTCACAAGATTTCAGGCTATACCACATTACAGGTATATGAAGCTCAAAATGCCAGGGCCCAATGGCGTAATCACAATTATAAGTGATCTTGATAGAGCTCTTCGGGCCGAGAACAAAACAACATCGCTCGCCCTCGAAGCACTGTCCGAGGCCCTCGCAGTAGTGCATTAATCATACTCTGCTCAATGGTGGATAGGGATGATGTAAAACTTAGTAAGAGGCCCAAATCTACATCTTTCAAAATCACAAATGAAATCGTCAAATTCAGGTGCATCCAACGGACCCCAACAAGACAGCATCCATTGGAGCTCAATAGGACCCTGCGATTGATGAAGCATTGTGCACATTTTTGTGCGAAAACTGGGATATATTTGTGTGGCACCCTTCAGATATGCCGGGAATCCCACGCAGATTAGCTGAACACAGCCTGAATACAATTAAAGGCTTTAAGCCAGTCAAACAGGAGCTGTGCAGATTCTCTGAACCCAAGCGTCAAGCAATGGGTGAGGAACTAGCAAAATTACTGAAAGCCGGATTCATCCGAGAAATCAAACACCCTGAGTGGTCAGAAAACCTGGTCATGGTTCCCAAAAAAGACAAATCCTGACGGTTGTGCATCGATTTTAAGGACCTAAACAAGGCCTGTCCCAAGGTTCCCTTCCCTCTACCCCGCATAGATCAGATCATCGACGCCACTGCTGGATACGACTCACTGTGCTTCCTCGATCCCTACTCCGAATACCATAAAATCAAAATGGAGGAGTCCGACCAAGCCGCAACTGCCTTCATCACTCCATACGGGCCATTCTACTTCAACACAATGCCCTTCGGATTAAAAAACCGCATGCGCCACATACCAGCACATGATCCAGACTTGTCAGGAAAAGAAAATCGGCAAAACAGTCGAGGCATATGTGGATGACGTGGTCAGCAAGACTAAACACGTTAGCCAGCTGGTGGAAGACCTCTACCAAACCTTCGACAACCTGCAGACCTATGATATATAGCTCAATCCAAGAAAATGCATTGTTGGAGTCCCCGCGGGCAAGTTGCTCGGATTTATTGTGTCCCATAGAGGAATAGAGGCTAATAAGGTTAAAATCTGAGCCCTATCCCAACTAGCGGTCCCTACAAAGCTGAAGCACGTCCAAAAACTGGCAGGTTCCATGGCGGCCTTGAGACAAATTATTTCCTGCCTTGGTAAAAAGGCACTACCACTCTACTGGCTGCTCAAACGAACGAGAAACTTCAAGTGGACCGACAAAGCAAAAACTGCATTTGAAGAAAGTAGAATGTTGTTGGTTGGCAATCCTATATTAGCCGCACCTGGCATAGGTAAACCAATGTTGTTATACATCTCGGCCACAAATCAGGTGGTCAACGTAGTTCTTGTCATCGAACGAGAACCAGAGGGTCACAATTTTCGGGCACATAAGTCCGCCTACTAC
>NC_057801.1:331551443-331551926 GCF_018294505.1 Triticum aestivum
AATTGATCAACGGGATACACACCGTTTATTATGGTGTACTGGGCAGAAGCAGTCCTCCCCTGTGACCTCATCCATGATGCGCCTAGAGTGCACATGTATGAAGAAAAGAAGGCCAAGCTAGATCGGCAGGACAACCTGGATGCCCTAGAAGGAGAGCGCGACATAGCTCGACCCCCTCTAACTTTTATCAACAGCAGGGCCGACGCTACTAGAGTAGGGAAGTTCGGGTGAAGGCATATAATGTGGGCGAACTCGTTCTACGCCTCCTGGAGAAGCATAAGAATAACCTCTCGCCCAAATGGGAGGGTCCCTTCATAATTGATGAAGTGCTAGCAAGAGAAGCATATCTTCTCTGCAACCCAGCTGACAATTGCCTCAAACTAAACCCATGGAATGCATCTCAACTTTGGCGCTTCTACGGGTAGACCAGTGTCATTACCCTCACTAGTCTTCTCTTCTTTTTATAGTTTTCCCTTTTTTTTT
>NC_057801.1:331552115-331553549 GCF_018294505.1 Triticum aestivum
TTTTTTTTTACTTTCTTTGGTGGGTTAGAGTCTCCCGGGTTGTGCTTGGCTAAACCAAGCTACGTTAAGCTCTCCTAGGCATACGTCTTCAAATGTACTACATAGTCATACCTGGGGGCTTCATTAACAAAGCCGATCAATATATCTTTCATGCATCTATTCGTCCCTATCGTGTTTGCACCCTTCCAGTACCTTTTTAAGCCACTATATGCATCAATTTCACTTAAGATTTGGCCAAGATGGGTTGCCTTGCTCCTATGCTTACCCTCTACGTTCCCGTTGTTCGGCTAGGGGGTAAAGGGAGCACCTCTACGATTGTTACGACCAGATAACCCGGGTACGTAGCTCAGACAGGTAAAGCCGAAAGTTAGCGTTCTTAAGAATGGTCACCCACGAGGGAAGTGAAAATGATTGGTCATCATCACCAAAGCCTGGGGTTATTTTCCCGAAGTAACCATCACCTACATACTGTCGGTATTCGGTTAACACATCTATGGTTAACACGACAACCTGAATAAAGGAACCCACGGAGGAACTATTTTTTCAGAAGATGTTTCTTACATTAAATAGTAATATAACATAACTCCCTGTGTGCGTTCTAACTGTTCATACGAAATGGCTAGATTGCCTGGTTCTCCGAAGTGATTTCCTGTTACCTCAGGTCACATCATAAGGAACACTCCTCGGCCAATGGCGGGGGAGGTAGAAGCCGATGGCCGGTTAAGACAACGTTTACATCACGGTTGGAGAATTTTTGATGTAAAGTACATAGCTACATCGAATCAAACACCCTGTTCCTGGTGAAGATTACCTATTATGGTATCGAGGGTGCAGTCTTCTTGGGAGATCTGAGCGGCTGGTATCACTTGGTCATACACCATATGAAGTGGCACTTCTTGCCCATCCGACCCTACTGGCCCAACTCGAGCTAAATGCACTGGGTCGAGTTTGGTAAAGCGGCTCTTCACCATTGTACATGCCTCCCGCTCTCCTTATTGACAAGCTGATATCTTCCATAGCTTGAAGCGACACCGAGCTCCTTTAAATCGATTGGCCAGCTCCGCCATCCCTTCTAGAGGCCTCTCGGTCAGCCATAATGCCTTGACCATGCTCTTCATAGCTTTCCGAGCTTGTTTGTGCATGATGGACAATTCCTTTAGCAGGTTCCCTCCGAACAAGCCGACCTCTTCCTCGGGACGCCCGGTAAGAAGACCTAACAAGAGAAGTGGCATGTTTCTCACATTCATATAAAACACATAATCTACGTACTCATAGAGCTAGATTTCACTCACCAAACATGCCACCTTTCAATCCCTGGTTCTCCTCATGGGCTTCTGCCAGTTGAGTTTTTGAACTCTTAATTTTTCGGCTTGTCGCTGGTTTTCCGCTTTAAGCTTGTTCTTTTTCTCATGACTTCGGGTCAGTACTGGACGG
>NC_057801.1:331554493-331557742 GCF_018294505.1 Triticum aestivum
CGGCTTTGTGCTGCGATTCTATGTACCTTTGAGATTCTTTGGCGTGTCCAGGTCCTTCTGCAATTGACTTATGTACTTGGCTGCTATAAGGCAATCTTTCGTTAGAAAAGGAGCCCCAAGCAATTCTGTTTGTTAAAACTTTTACTCATTATGTGCTTCCCTGGTGAACTTCTTGTCCTCCTCTAGTTCGGCCTTCACAGATGCCAACTGTGTTCGGTTCAGCTCAAGGTCCTCGGACAACTTTTTGTTTTGTTCCCTCGACTCCTGCAATGAATTGCCACATTATACAAGTTCACACCCTTTATTCAGCCGTCCCACCCAAATTAAGGCTCGGGGGCTACTGGATTAGGATTTGCGTTTGGTTTTCAAAATCAATCACATACCTGCAGGTTAGTCGACAGTAGCTTGGTGACTCCCTCAAGCCCTGCTCAGGCGGCTCCAACATACATGTCCACCGACCTAAGAGCATTAAACTCCTATTCAGAAAATGCAGAATATTGCAGCGATTCCTTCTGCCGTTGGTGGTTCATCACGCTTTCAACTTTGGAGTTGGTAACCGAGACGTCTTAGAAATCCCATGGGTGTTGGTCTGCAGCAGGGACCTTTGTATTGACGCTGGCCTCAGCCAAATACCTCGGTCTGGGGTTGCCCCCTGTAACTCCTCGCTATCCTTGGGCGAAGATGACTCCACATATATCCTTAGGTCTCGGCAAAAGTAATGAGTACTCGCAACGGTTATGTCGGGTAACAATGCCGAACTATGCATCGAACGTATTACCTCTTAGCCATGGGTGCGCTCGATGTTACACCCACGGTTGCCCCACGTTTTGACGCTTTGTGGCCGTTTGACACCATCACGGCGTGCGCTGCTCTCACTGGTGTTTGGTGTGACGTGCAACGACCCTTGGGAGTAGAAGTCAGCGTACTCAGAATGAGGGGAGGTTAATGCCCTTTTTGGGAAGAGATATTTTTTTCACTTACAGCAGAGGAGGGAAGTGTCCCAGGGTGATCGGCCAAAAGTGCTACTTGAGAGCTGTCAAGACTCTCTTGGTAAAAGACCGCATCCTCGAAATCGATCAATGTTTCTGGATCGTCATGGAATCCCGGGTCATCATTGCAGGAATAGGTCTCCGGCTGAGGAGAAGGGCAGCTGACTGTCTTGATCCAGTGCCTCCAGTTCTGTTCAGAAAGTTAGAAAATCCGATTAGCAAAACAAAAGGACGTCACATTCAAACTAAAAGTATAGCTGAACTCACCCATTCAATTGGATTATAGCTTGAGTAACCTTCCTTGGGCCTTAGGCGGGTAAACTCTTGTTCCTCTCCTTTAAAGAGGTCGGCCAATATGGCTGCCATTGCTGCCTGGTTGTTAGGCCCTTTCCATTTGTGACAGGTCGCGTCATCTGCCCCATTATAGCACCATAGGGGTGCATCCTTTGTTGAAGAGGTTGCATGCACCGAGTAATGGTGTCGTGGAGATCACGATCACCTATGGTGCCATGAGCCCCTTGTGGTTCGGCAAGGGGGGAATCACGTTGCACAAAGAGCAGAAGCCATGAAACAACCCGACGGTGGTGACACTCGTGGCTTTTACCCAGGTTCGGGCAGTTGGACAGCATAAAACTCTACTCCTGCTTTGGTGGATTGAGTGGAAGAACACAACCAACACACAACGCTCGAGCCTGGCAAGGGTGCCTCGGGGAGAGAAACTACGCGCGTACAAGTGTGCTATGGTCTGAATCCCTCTCTAGTTTGCCATGGCCCTCCTTTTATAGGGTAAGGGGTAACCACAGTGGCAAAACAGTCATTATCTAGTGATTAGATAGCTAACAGTGCTATTATACCTAACTCTGGTAGTTAGGACAAAGTGCATTAAATGCACTGCTAGGTGTCATGCTGAGGATGAAGCCCGGCAAGCTTGCCGTGCCGCTTAATCATCTTCTGCTTATCTACTGGACACGCCTATGGACGGGTGTTATTTGGATAAACCTTGTCTTCTAATGGCCCGCCACGTGCTTAGCATAGGCCACTTAATCACCTCGAGTGCTCGCCACCGTATTGATAGATGACTTGCGTCGAGGTGCAGTGGAGCGGTGGAGCGTTGGCAGGGAGATTTGCCTTTGGCGGTCCCGGCAAGCCTGTCGGGGAAACCTTGGACTTGTCTTTGGGGCAGCCTCGACCTGACTAGGCTCGCCTGCCCGACAAGGGAGGCTTTCCCAGAGTGATATCTTGCTGCCTTGGCTTGTCTTGGTATTCTTGATCCGCTCTTTGATTTCTTAAAGAGCTGCTCCTCTGGCTTGTCTTGACTTGGACGCTTGGTGTTGTTGCTTCCTTGTCGAGTTTTGGCTGCCGGGATGGAGGCCTACTGTCCGTGCACAAGTCAGGGGAAACATACACCCCTGTTTGTGTACCCTGACAGAAGCCCCGGGGCCTGAGCCATACATGTCGCCGGACACGTAGGGTTAGGCTCCAAGCAGTGCACGGACACGCGTCAAAAGAGTGTTGCACATGCAACGGTTGTCATGATGAAAAGTCAACCCAACATCCACTCAAAAGATAGCGAAGGTCATGGGGTCATGGGACTGTAGCAGTTAATGCATAGTGCGCCTGTAAAACGGTAACTTCCTGAGAAAAAGATAGCGAAGAGCCAGCCCCGGATCTGTTCTCAATAAAAGAGGAAACGCGAAGGGGCACTGCTCATTCGCATCTTTTCCCCTCTCCACCATCTTCTTCCTCAAGCCAAGCAACTACTCCCAAGCCAACACCCACCTCCATTGTTCTGCCAGTTCTTCTATTCTTCAGCCGATCCCAAGGGATGGGGAAGAAAGCCGCCGCTGTGAGGGCGAAGCAGGCAACCACCACAAAGGAGGCCGTAGCGAAAGGGAAGAAGAAGAGGGCGGCGGAGCTGGATAGGAAGCGGCAGGAAGACGTGGTCTTGTTTCTGTCAAGTTTGGACAAGAATGCCTTGGTCGCGAAGTATGCATACATGTGGGGGAGGGAAGTCCCGAAGGGGTATGGAGCGCCCGTGGTCCTGCCGGAGGGGGACGAGGTTCCACCGAACTCCTGCCACTTCTTCTGCGTGTACTTTCTCCGTGGCCTCTCCTCACCCTTCTTAGACTTCTTCGAGGTGATGGTGGTGGTGTACGGATTCCACCTTCTGGATTTCACACCCAATGCAATGGTGTGCATGGCGATCTTCGCTCATCTGTGCAAGAATTTTGTCGGAGTAGTCCCCAACGTGGATTTGTTC
>NC_057801.1:331558348-331559677 GCF_018294505.1 Triticum aestivum
GGCACTTCTTCGTCCCACAAGTGTTGGATTCCTCGAGGGAAGAAGGAGATCTTGGATTACCTCACTAGCCTGCAGCACGGCAGATGGGAGGAGTGGAGGGCAGACTGGTGCTGGATTCAGGACGCGAATGCCCTGGAGTACTGCACGGCATGGATGGAATGCATCGTGCATGATAGTGAATGGGGCAGACTAGGCCTCACCGACGACAGGCTTTGCCCGGTGCTGAACAGGATTGCCCATCTCAAAGCCACCGGGCTGACCATCGAACTGGTGGGGGCTGACTTCCTCTTGCGCCACATTGCGCCACTTCAGAAGAGGAACATATGTGCCTGCGAGTACGGGGATGTTGCTGATAGGATGTGCATGTACCCAGGCGTCGCCAATAACCTATCGGTATATGGCCATGGCTAGCTGTGTGAGCAGCTGTTCGGCAGGCTCGGACCATTTCGCCTACCGGGAAAGGTCGTCCCGCTGCACATCCATTCCATCAGGGACCAAATTCTGAAGTGGATGCCTCACTGCAATGCTTACGAGGTTGAGGCCGATTGGAAAATTCCCGAGCTAGATGTAGAGATCGAGTGGGTCTCCAGCCTGGAAGAAAGGGCTACCAGGGTGGAGGGCAACATGTTCAAGTGCACCTCCACGGCAGAGGAAGAATTTATCAGGAGGCGAATTGAAGAAGATAAAGCGCTCCGGGGTACCAGGAAGGCAAGGCCTAGAGAAGAGGAAGAGGAGGAGGAAGAAATGGAGGCCAAAGGCGGAGGCTCTTCATATGAAAAGAGTGAGGAGCACGCCGCAGAGGAGGTTGCCGAGATTGACTCTACCAGGGCCGAAATTCTTTAGGCTGCGGCAGCAGAGGCCCAAGGTGGAGGTGGGGCCAAAGAAGCACAGCAGCCTAAGGTGGAATGGCTTGCCGTGGGCCCACAAGCTCCAGAGTTGGACCTGGATCAGCGACCTCGCAGGCGGGCCAGCCGATGGGCAATGGCCCCCGGTCCCGCGCCAGCCACCAAGAGGGTGAATAAGATCACCTCTAAGAGTGACAAGCCGGATGTGGTACGTCGCCATTCCTCCCGTCTTTTTGAGGCCAAAATCCCTGCCGCCAAGCGACGAACGCTCACCTTGGTTGATCCTAGCACCCAGTCAAGTTCACCTTCCTCGTGCAACTCAACCCCGGTGGAGCCCCTTGTTCCACCAAAGAGCTCAAAGTTGGTGGGAAGCTCTATTCCCCCGACCCTGAAGAGGAGCAGGGCGACCCCGCCACCCATGGGATACGCGTTGGGCTCCATGCTCATTGATCTAGAGTAAGGAGATCACTAACCTTTATTTTTC
>NC_057801.1:331559687-331566231 GCF_018294505.1 Triticum aestivum
ATAAAATATGTAGTTCATGCTTGCTTATCTCAATCTTGCTTGCTGACTTGTCAGGGACGAAGAACCCCTCATCCACCGAGCCAAGTGAACCAAACAGGTGGCATCCCCGGGGCCTTTGGCGGGCACGGGCCTGGCGGGAGATAGCACAGAAGACCGTGCGCCTAGCCCCCGACGCGATAGTATGGAACAAGTTTTGCCCTCCAGGAGAGACACGACAGACTGTGCTTCAGCCCCGCCAAGGAAGGAGAGGAGACCCACCAGGGTGGGCCCCACCATGAGGGGCCCAACCCATCCGTCGTCCAAGTAGGGAAATCACTAGAGAGGGCTTCCATCGAAGGGTTGGCCCAAGTTGAGGTCATGGTTATCGAAGAAGGGGACATGGACCACATCATGGCAACTGATGTTGCCAGGGAGACCGATGCCCTTCTGCGGCATGTGCCACATCATGGCAACTGCTTGCTCTTGTTTCTTCTTATCTGGATTATTTCATTCCCAGGCCTCCGACCCTGTGTGTCGTAGCACCTCTTTATCATTGCTTGTTAAGTTTGCCTGCAACTCCGTTGGACGAGGAACCTGAGCTACTCGAAGAAGTGGCCAACATTGGGAAAGATGCTGCCGAGGAGGCCACCAGGGGTTCTGCCACGGAAGGTCAAGGTCAGGCTGCCGGGGCCATACAAGAATTTCCTGGAGGAGGGGGGAGGGGAGAGAAAGCCCAGGGCAGTACACCTGGCCAGGAAACCGTCGTGGAGGAGAAGATCCCTCTACAAACTATGGGGCCGCTTCCTCCGTTTGGTACATCGGCCGCAGTCCCACAACCATCCTCAAGCAAGCTATCGCTAGTCCTTGCCCAGCCTAGGCTTGGAGCTCCTGGCTCATCTGTTGCACTAGGTGTGGATTTTGACGAAGAGATCCAGCGCATCCTAGCACCGTTGTCCCAGCGAGCTGAAGAGATAGATGATCTTGTTTGTCGGCATCCTGGGAACGGGGGTACCCAGACTTGCCTGCCTGCGGCTTCCGGCGTGGCTCAAGGAGTGTCCCAGTGCGGCCCATCTACATCAACACATGCTCAAGACCCTCGCGAGGGTCCAAGCCTTGCGGGGCAGACGACAGGAGGCTTCCTCAGGCACGGCCTCGTCAGGCTGGCTCACGAGGAGGCGGAGAGACCAAGGCGGTGTACCTCACGAGGTGCCCGTGATGCAAGCCATGACGACCAAGGCGCAGGCGGGCGCCAGGCGGGCGCCGGCCTGCCCAGAGTCCTTGTTTCCCCTTTGATGCAAAGGGGGCAAGCGCAGGAAAGGGTATCAAGCAAATGCAACCATTTCGGTGCAACAAGACCAAGACTAGCAGGACGATAGGGCGGAGGTTATCGTGGAGCCCAAGCCAGCGTCATCGTCAGGGTCTTTTGGCAGGCGAGGACCAACTTTAGTCAAGATAAGTGTACTAGATGTTCCCCTTCAAATTGGCCAATTGTTGGCAACCTTCCCGCTCATATTTGGGAAGAGGCCCGGGGCCTTCGCCTATAAATAGCACTAGCCACCCACAGGGTAGGGGCATCGAGAAGGCATCTAGAAGGCATATGGAGATCAACCAGAGAGAGAGAGAGGTGCCTGAACTCCCCTAACAGTTCATCGCACCACCCAAGAATAGACCCTCGCGAGGCTGTTCTTCCCTTGTACCATTCCTCATCAGCCCCAGAGGCAATCCACACACCACAAACTGGAGTAGGGTATTACACCACAATGGTGGCCTGAACCAGTATAAATCTTGTGTCCCTTGCGTTGTCCTTCGTGTAGTTTAGATCCTTGCAAGGTGGTGAAACACGGGTAGGCTGAGGGTGTGATTTCCGTGCGCACCCCAGTGTTCGAACCTCAAGGGTCTGCCGGAACCCGAAATCCGACATTTGGCGCGCCAGGTAGGGGTGTGACGGGTTCTGCCTTCCGTCGCCTCGTGTTTTCACCACTCATCCCATCCATGTCGGACGCACGTCGCGCCCGCGCCGAGCACCGGGCCGCTCTCGCCGCTCGCGTCGCCTAGACGGCCCCCGTCGGCGGGCGTCTCTGTCGTTCCCCGTCGCCTGCTCTCAAAGCTGCCACTAGCCCGGCGGGGAACGAGCAGCAGGCGTCATCCCTGCATCCATCGGTGCAGCGAGAAGGACGCACCGCCACCCCATCGCTGACTCCGGCCGGCTCCTTGTCCCACGCCCGTCGCGCTCCTGCAGACGCGCACGCCCCGCTGCTCCTGGCGCGGGAGCTCCTGCACTACCGTCCCGTCGACGACCTCTACGACGAGTGGCTCGCCCGCATCACCGAGCTCGTCAGTGCTGCTGGGGGCTCCCCTGCACCGTCCCTCTCGTTGCACCGCGCACCGCCCTGCGCGGGCAATGAACCTCAGGGGGCGCCTCGGCCGCCCCCGCCTCAAGAAGGCGCCTTGGCTCCAAGGCGCATGGCACCTGGGCTGAACCCACTCCGTCCGGCGCCAGCGCAGCAAAAGAAGAGCTGCCAAGAGATTCCTCGTCCTTAGGAGGCCGCCCGTGTGCTCCCCGCACCGGCTCGACATGAGCAAGCACCTGCTCCGGCGCGCCAAGAACTTGCGCTGCACCTCACCGCAGCGCACAGAGACCCGCAAGATCAAGCTCTCCGTCACCAAAGGGCCCCCGCGGCCACTACAGGCTGTCGTGCCTTCTCCGCCGAGCTGCGCAGCGTGGCCTGGCCGGGCAAGTTCAAGCCAGACCTGTCCCCGCGCTACGACGGCACGACTAACCCTGCTGAGTTCCTCCAGCTCTACGAGCTGGGCATCAAAGCCGCCAACGGAGACGAGAAGGTCATAACAAACTGGTTCCCCATGGCGCTCAAGGACGGCGCCCGCACCTGGCTCCTGAACCTGGCACCTGAACCTGGCTCCTAGCACCCGATTCATCACCAACTTCCAAGGCACCCGCGACCGGCCCCCGGCCATGAGCGACTTGCGCTGCATCAAGCAGCAGCCAGGGGAGACCCTGCAGAAGTTCATCCAGCGCTTCAACAGCGCTCGCCTTAAGATCCCCAAGGTGTCTGAGGAGGCCATCATCTCAGCCTTCTCCGACAGCGTGCGTGACGTCAAGATGAAGGAGGAGCTCACGATCCAGGAAGACTTGTGCACCTCCCTGGAGCTGTTCAATCTGGCGACCAAGTGCGCAAGGGCTGAGGAAGGGCGCCTGTCCCTCCTCGAACTGCCAGCCGCTGAACAAGAAGAGAAGAAGCCCGAGACCAAGGACGTGAAGTGCAAGGGGGCTGCCGTGCTAGCAGCGGAGCCCGACACCAAGCGAGGCAGGGATCAGCCTGAGTCATCCAAGGGCAGCCGGTAATGCGTGTACCATGACCTCCACACCCACAACACCAATGGATGCCAAGAGCTCAGAGCCGTGCGACATGTGCGTGCCGGCCGACGCCTCGAGCGCAGCGACAGGGGCTATGGCCGAGGAGGAGGATAAGGTGGAGGACGATGGGAAGACTATGGCCCTCGCCAAGGGTGGCATGACCGACCTTGCGAGGACCGCTGGCAGGACCAGCCTTGTGAGGGAGGTTGGAGGGACCCACCTAGCGAGGGAGGTTGGAGAGATCAGCCTCGCGAGGATTGCCCACAAGGCAACGCGGGTGTCCCTCCTCCGCCACCGCAGCCAAGGAGGAACTAAGACCATCACCAGGACGAAGGGGCTGGAGGCTTCCAGGAGCTGCGCGCAATCGCTTGCATCTTGGGCGGCGCACAAGCCCCAGCCTCTCAGCGCATCTGCAAGCAGTTTGCCCACGAAGTGAATGCGGTCCTCCCCAAGCTTGAGGCCACACGCCCTCTCAGGTGGTCATCGTGCGCTATCACGTTAAGCTCAGTGGATCAGCTCAAGTGCGCGGCCACAGGAGGAGTCCTCCCGATGCTTTGTTCCCCAATCACCAGCAACGTGCAAGTCACCAGGACCCTCATCGATGGCGGAGCAGGGCTGAAAGCACAAGTGCTCCCTAGGTGGTTTTGGAAATTAATGTCAACATATCTCTTGTTGGACTAACACTTTTATCTAGTATATTTCAGACAAGTTCAACAATGAAGTGGCATGGACTAAAGGATGTGGGAACTCCTTCAAGATGCTAAGGACAAAGGATTGGCTAAAGCTTCAAGCTCAAGACTCTTCATTTTACATTTTAGTGATCCAAGATCACATTGAGTCTATAGGAAAAGCCAATACTATCAAGGAGGGATGAGGTGTTGCTTAATGAGCCTCTTGCTTCAAGTGCTTAGTGATATGCTCCAAATACCCTCAATTATTTTCCCACTTCCACACATATGTCCTAAACCCAAAGCCAAAATCGGCCACACCGATTCTTTCTATCCGGCGCCATCGAGTTTGGATGTCTTAGCCACTGCCACAAACCCAAGGCAAATCGGTCTCACCGATAGGGATCTCGGTCTCACCGAGATGGGATTGTAATCTCTCTGTGTATGTCCATTATCAAATCGGTCTTACCGAGTTTGAGCAATCGGTACTACCGAGATTACAATGCAAACTTTCTGGTTAACTTATTACCAAAATCGGTCCCACCGAGTTTGATAATCGGTCCCACCGAGTTTGCCTGACCAACTCTTTGGTTAGCTAATTACCAAAATCGGTCTCACTGAGTTTGCGTAATCGGTCTCACCGAGATTATGGTATGCCCTAACCCTAACCATATCGGTCCTATCGAGTTGCATTTCGGTCCCACCGAAAATTCTAACGGTCACTAAATTTGCTAAATTGGTCCGACCGAGTTTGTTGATTCGGTCCCACCGAGTTTGGTAAATTGTGTGTAATGGTTAGATTTTGTGTGGAGGCTATATATACCCCTCCACCTCCTCTTCATTCGTGGAGAGAGACATCAGTCTGAACCTACACTTCCAGCATCCTATTTCTGAGAGAGAACTACCTAATCTTGTGTTGAGGCCAAGATATTTCATTCCTACCATATGAATGTTGATCTCTAGCCTTTCCCAAGTTGCTTTCCACTCAAATCTTCTTTCCACCAGATCCAAATCCTATGAGAGAGAGTTGAGTGTTCGGGAGACTATCATTTGAAGCACAAGAGCAAGGAGTTCATCATCAACGCACCATTTGTTACTTCTTGGAGAGTGGTGTCTCTTAGATTGGCTAGGTGTCACTTGGGAGCCTCCGACAAGATTGTGGAGTTGAACCAAGGAGTTTGTAAGGGCAAGGAGATCGCCTACTTCGTGAAGATCTACCGCTAGTGAGGCAAGTCCTTCGTGGGCGACGGCCATGGTGGGATAGACAAGGTTGCTTCTTCGTGGACCCTTCTTGGGTGTAGCCCTCCGTGGATTCGCGCAACCGTTACCCTTCATGGGTTGAAGTCTCCATCAACGTGGATGTACGATAGCACCACCTATCGGAACCACGCCAAAAACATCTGTGTCTCCAATTGCGTTTGAATCCTCCAAAACCCTTCCCTTTACATTCTTGCAAGTTGCATGCTTTACTTTCCGCTGCTCATATACTCTTTGCATGCTTGCTTGTTATGTATCGTGAATGTTAAACTTGTGCCTAAACTCTACTTAAACTTAAATTTGCTAAAAACAGCAACTTTGGTACTTAGTGTCTAATCAACCCCCCTCTAGACACCTCTTCTCAAGGTCCTAAAAGTGGTATCGGAGCATTGGTCTCCATTGCCTTGGTTTAATCACCATTGGAGGAAGATGGATGAGTCTACTTTGGGGAGTCTTAGACATAGAGTGCCTATTCTTGATGGAGAGTATTTTCATGAGTGGAAAAATGAGATGCTTGTAATTTTCAATCAATATCATTTGAACAAGTACATTGCTAGTCCTTGTGCACCTCATGTTGATCCTATGCGTCCTACCCTTGATGATTCTATTGACATGATTAGGAATGTTAGAAGTGTTAATCTTATCACTAGAGGCTTGCCTAGAAACTTGATTGGATGTTTGCCTACTTTCAAGTGTGCCTACACTATATGGAAATTTCTTGAGGAACGATTTCAAGACTATTCTTTGAAAAATCTTGATGAAATTCTCCATAAGTCTATTTGTTTGAGTAAGATGAATACTAGTGATCCTATGTTTGGTGATCGTCTATTTGAGCTTATAAACCTCATGCGTGCCAAAGGAAATGTTGGTATTATTAGTGATATTATTTCCGAAGCTATAAAAATTCATAGACAAGATCATTGTCAAACTCACTCTAACGAATCACCCTCTCTAGGATTTGATCCACCACATGACGATGTTGAACATGGATACTATGACGAGGATGATGAAAGTGATTTCGATCTTGATGATGCAATGAGACACTTTGGTCTTATGGCAAATATTCAGGGATATATGTCAGGAGGAAAGGAATGGGTTCTTGATAGTGGATGTACCGATCACATGACCGGAGATAAAGACATGTTTCGTGAGCTTGCTGATAATGATAGTCCTCGAAAGTATGTCACTTCCGGTGACAACTCAAAGGGTAAGGTGGTTGGCCTCGGTAAGGTGGCCATATCACATGATAGCTCCATACAAAATG
>NC_057801.1:331567451-331568256 GCF_018294505.1 Triticum aestivum
TGTCCCAAGGTTCCCTTCCCTCTACCCCGCATAGATCAGATCATCGACGCCACTGCTGGATACGACTCACTGTGCTTCCTCGATCCCTACTCCGAATACCATAAAATCAAAATGGAGGAGTCCGACCAAGCCGCAACTGCCTTCATCACTCCATACGGGCCATTCTACTTCAACACAATGCCCTTCGGATTAAAAAACCGCATGCGCCACATACCAGCACATGATCCAGACTTGTCAGGAAAAGAAAATCGGCAAAACAGTCGAGGCATATGTGGATGACGTGGTCAGCAAGACTAAACACGTTAGCCAGCTGGTGGAAGACCTCTACCAAACCTTCGACAACCTGCAGACCTATGATATATAGCTCAATCCAAGAAAATGCATTGTTGGAGTCCCCGCGGGCAAGTTGCTCGGATTTATTGTGTCCCATAGAGGAATAGAGGCTAATAAGGTTAAAATCTGAGCCCTATCCCAACTAGCGGTCCCTACAAAGCTGAAGCACGTCCAAAAACTGGCAGGTTCCATGGCGGCCTTGAGACAAATTATTTCCTGCCTTGGTAAAAAGGCACTACCACTCTACTGGCTGCTCAAACGAACGAGAAACTTCAAGTGGACCGACAAAGCAAAAACTGCATTTGAAGAAAGTAGAATGTTGTTGGTTGGCAATCCTATATTAGCCGCACCTGGCATAGGTAAACCAATGTTGTTATACATCTCGGCCACAAATCAGGTGGTCAACGTAGTTCTTGTCATCGAACGAGAACCAGAGGGTCACAATTTTCGGGCACATAAGTCCGCCTACTAC
>NC_057801.1:331569970-331571404 GCF_018294505.1 Triticum aestivum
TTTTTTTTTACTTTCTTTGGTGGGTTAGAGTCTCCCGGGTTGTGCTTGGCTAAACCAAGCTACGTTAAGCTCTCCTAGGCATACGTCTTCAAATGTACTACATAGTCATACCTGGGGGCTTCATTAACAAAGCCGATCAATATATCTTTCATGCATCTATTCGTCCCTATCGTGTTTGCACCCTTCCAGTACCTTTTTAAGCCACTATATGCATCAATTTCACTTAAGATTTGGCCAAGATGGGTTGCCTTGCTCCTATGCTTACCCTCTACGTTCCCGTTGTTCGGCTAGGGGGTAAAGGGAGCACCTCTACGATTGTTACGACCAGATAACCCGGGTACGTAGCTCAGACAGGTAAAGCCGAAAGTTAGCGTTCTTAAGAATGGTCACCCACGAGGGAAGTGAAAATGATTGGTCATCATCACCAAAGCCTGGGGTTATTTTCCCGAAGTAACCATCACCTACATACTGTCGGTATTCGGTTAACACATCTATGGTTAACACGACAACCTGAATAAAGGAACCCACGGAGGAACTATTTTTTCAGAAGATGTTTCTTACATTAAATAGTAATATAACATAACTCCCTGTGTGCGTTCTAACTGTTCATACGAAATGGCTAGATTGCCTGGTTCTCCGAAGTGATTTCCTGTTACCTCAGGTCACATCATAAGGAACACTCCTCGGCCAATGGCGGGGGAGGTAGAAGCCGATGGCCGGTTAAGACAACGTTTACATCACGGTTGGAGAATTTTTGATGTAAAGTACATAGCTACATCGAATCAAACACCCTGTTCCTGGTGAAGATTACCTATTATGGTATCGAGGGTGCAGTCTTCTTGGGAGATCTGAGCGGCTGGTATCACTTGGTCATACACCATATGAAGTGGCACTTCTTGCCCATCCGACCCTACTGGCCCAACTCGAGCTAAATGCACTGGGTCGAGTTTGGTAAAGCGGCTCTTCACCATTGTACATGCCTCCCGCTCTCCTTATTGACAAGCTGATATCTTCCATAGCTTGAAGCGACACCGAGCTCCTTTAAATCGATTGGCCAGCTCCGCCATCCCTTCTAGAGGCCTCTCGGTCAGCCATAATGCCTTGACCATGCTCTTCATAGCTTTCCGAGCTTGTTTGTGCATGATGGACAATTCCTTTAGCAGGTTCCCTCCGAACAAGCCGACCTCTTCCTCGGGACGCCCGGTAAGAAGACCTAACAAGAGAAGTGGCATGTTTCTCACATTCATATAAAACACATAATCTACGTACTCATAGAGCTAGATTTCACTCACCAAACATGCCACCTTTCAATCCCTGGTTCTCCTCATGGGCTTCTGCCAGTTGAGTTTTTGAACTCTTAATTTTTCGGCTTGTCGCTGGTTTTCCGCTTTAAGCTTGTTCTTTTTCTCATGACTTCGGGTCAGTACTGGACGG
>NC_057801.1:331572091-331575340 GCF_018294505.1 Triticum aestivum
CGGCTTTGTGCTGCGATTCTATGTACCTTTGAGATTCTTTGGCGTGTCCAGGTCCTTCTGCAATTGACTTATGTACTTGGCTGCTATAAGGCAATCTTTCGTTAGAAAAGGAGCCCCAAGCAATTCTGTTTGTTAAAACTTTTACTCATTATGTGCTTCCCTGGTGAACTTCTTGTCCTCCTCTAGTTCGGCCTTCACAGATGCCAACTGTGTTCGGTTCAGCTCAAGGTCCTCGGACAACTTTTTGTTTTGTTCCCTCGACTCCTGCAATGAATTGCCACATTATACAAGTTCACACCCTTTATTCAGCCGTCCCACCCAAATTAAGGCTCGGGGGCTACTGGATTAGGATTTGCGTTTGGTTTTCAAAATCAATCACATACCTGCAGGTTAGTCGACAGTAGCTTGGTGACTCCCTCAAGCCCTGCTCAGGCGGCTCCAACATACATGTCCACCGACCTAAGAGCATTAAACTCCTATTCAGAAAATGCAGAATATTGCAGCGATTCCTTCTGCCGTTGGTGGTTCATCACGCTTTCAACTTTGGAGTTGGTAACCGAGACGTCTTAGAAATCCCATGGGTGTTGGTCTGCAGCAGGGACCTTTGTATTGACGCTGGCCTCAGCCAAATACCTCGGTCTGGGGTTGCCCCCTGTAACTCCTCGCTATCCTTGGGCGAAGATGACTCCACATATATCCTTAGGTCTCGGCAAAAGTAATGAGTACTCGCAACGGTTATGTCGGGTAACAATGCCGAACTATGCATCGAACGTATTACCTCTTAGCCATGGGTGCGCTCGATGTTACACCCACGGTTGCCCCACGTTTTGACGCTTTGTGGCCGTTTGACACCATCACGGCGTGCGCTGCTCTCACTGATGTTTGGTGTGACGTGCAACGACCCTTGGGAGTAGAAGTCAGCGTACTCAGAATGCGGGGAGGTTAATGCCCTTTTTGGGAAGAGATATTTTTTTCACTTACAGCAGAGGAGGGAAGTGTCCCAGGGTGATCGGCCAAAAGTGCTACTTGAGAGCTGTCAAGACTCTCTTGGTAAAAGACCGCATCCTCGAAATCGATCAATGTTTCTGGATCGTCATGGAATCCCGGGTCATCATTGCAGGAATAGGTCTCCGGTTGAGGAGAAGGGCAGCTGACTGTCTTGATCCAGTGCCTCCAGTTCTGTTCAGAAAGTTAGAAAATCCGATTAGCAAAACAAAAGGACGTCACATTCAAACTAAAAGTATAGCTGAACTCACCCATTCAATTGGATTATAGCTTGAGTAACCTTCCTTGGGCCTTAGGCGGGTAAACTCTTGTTCCTCTCCTTTAAAGAGGTCGGCCAATATGGCTGCCATTGCTGCCTGGTTGTTAGGCCCTTTCCATTTGTGACAGGTCGCGTCATCTGCCCCATTATAGCACCATAGGGGTGCATCCTTTGTTGAAGAGGTTGCATGCACCGAGTAATGGTGTCGTGGAGATCACGATCACCTATGGTGCCATGAGCCCCTTGTGGTTCGGCAAGGGGGGAATCACGTTGCACAAAGAGCAGAAGCCATGAAACAACCCAACGGTGGTGACACTCGTGGCTTTTACCCAGGTTCGGGCAGTTGGACAGCATAAAACTCTACTCCTGCTTTGGTGGATTGAGTGGAAGAACACAACCAACACACAACGCTCGAGCCTGGCAAGGGTGCCTCGGGGAGAGAAACTACGCGCGTACAAGTGTGCTATGGTCTGAATCCCTCTCTAGTTTGCCATGGCCCTCCTTTTATAGGGTAAGGGGTAACCACAGTGGCAAAACAGTCATTATCTAGTGATTAGATAGCTAACAGTGCTATTATACCTAACTCTGGTAGTTAGGACAAAGTGCATTGAATGCACTGCTAGGTGTCATGCTGAGGATGAAGCCCGGCAAGCTTGCCGTGCCGCTTAATCATCTTCTGCTTATCTACTGGACACGCCTATGGACGGGTGTTATTTGGATAAACCTTGTCTTCTAATGGCCCGCCACGTGCTTAGCATAGGCCACTTAATCACCTCGAGTGCTCGCCACCGTATTGATAGATGACTTGCGTCGAGGTGCAGTGGAGCGGTGGAGCCTTGGCAGGGAGATTTGCCTTTGGCGGTCCCGGCAAGCCTGTCGGGGAAACCTTGGACTTGTCTTTGGGGCAGCCTCGACCTGACTAGGCTCGCCTGCCCGACAAGGGAGGCTTTCCCAGAGTGATATCTTGCTGCCTTGGCTTGTCTTGGTATTCTTGATCCGCTCTTTGATTTCTTAAAGAGCTGCTCCTCTGGCTTGTCTTGACTTGGACGCTTGGTGTTGTTGCTTCCTTGTCGAGTTTTGGCTGCCGGGATGGAGGCCTACTGTCCGTGCACAAGTCAGGGGAAACATACACCCCTGTTTGTGTACCCTGACAGAAGCCCCGGGGCCTGAGCCATACGTGTCGCCGGACACGTAGGGTTAGGCTCCAAGCAGTGCACGGACACGCGTCAAAAGAGTGTTGCACATGCAACGGTTGTCATGATGAAAAGTCAACCCAACATCCACTCAAAAGATAGCGAAGGTCATGGGGTCATGGGACTGTAGCAGTTAATGCATAGTGCGCCTGTAAAACGGTAACTTCCTGAGAAAAAGATAGCGAAGAGCCAGCCCCGGATCTGTTCTCAATAAAAGAGGAAACGCGAAGGGGCACTGCTCATTCGCATCTTTTCCCCTCTCCACCATCTTCTTCCTCAAGCCAAGCAACTACTCCCAAGCCAACACCCACCTCCATTGTTCTGCCAGTTCTTCTATTCTTCAGCCGATCCCAAGGGATGGGGAAGAAAGCCGCCGCTGTGAGGGCGAAGCAGGCAACCACCACAAAGGAGGCCGTAGCGAAAGGGAAGAAGAAGAGGGCGGCGGAGCTGGATAGGAAGCGGCAGGAAGACGTGGTCTTGTTTCTGTCAAGTTTGGACAAGAATGCCTTGGTCGCGAAGTATGCATACATGTGGGGGAGGGAAGTCCCGAAGGGGTATGGAGCGCCCGTGGTCCTGCCGGAGGGGGACGAGGTTCCACCGAACTCCTGCCACTTCTTCTGCGTGTACTTTCTCCGTGGCCTCTCCTCACCCTTCTTAGACTTCTTCGAGGTGATGGTGGTGGTGTACGGATTCCACCTTCTGGATTTCACACCCAATGCAATGGTGTGCATGGCGATCTTCGCTCATCTGTGCAAGAATTTTGTCGGAGTAGTCCCCAACGTGGATTTGTTC
>NC_057801.1:331575597-331576926 GCF_018294505.1 Triticum aestivum
GGCACTTCTTCGTCCCACAAGTGTTGGATTCCTCGAGGGAAGAAGGAGATCTTGGATTACCTCACTAGCCTGCAGCACGGCAGATGGGAGGAGTGGAGGGCAGACTGGTGCTGGATTCAGGACGCGAATGCCCTGGAGTACTGCACGGCATGGATGGAATGCATCGTGCATGATAGTGAATGGGGCAGACTAGGCCTCACCGACGACAGGCTTTGCCCGGTGCTGAACAGGATTGCCCATCTCAAAGCCACCGGGCTGACCATCGAACTGGTGGGGGCTGACTTCCTCTTGCGCCACATTGCGCCACTTCAGAAGAGGAACATATGTGCCTGCGAGTACGGGGATGTTGCTGATAGGATGTGCATGTACCCAGGCGTCGCCAATAACCTATCGGTATATGGCCATGGCTAGCTGTGTGAGCAGCTGTTCGGCAGGCTCGGACCATTTCGCCTACCGGGAAAGGTCGTCCCGCTGCACATCCATTCCATCAGGGACCAAATTCTGAAGTGGATGCCTCACTGCAATGCTTACGAGGTTGAGGCCGATTGGAAAATTCCCGAGCTAGATGTAGAGATCGAGTGGGTCTCCAGCCTGGAAGAAAGGGCTACCAGGGTGGAGGGCAACATGTTCAAGTGCACCTCCACGGCAGAGGAAGAATTTATCAGGAGGCGAATTGAAGAAGATAAAGCGCTCCGGGGTACCAGGAAGGCAAGGCCTAGAGAAGAGGAAGAGGAGGAGGAAGAAATGGAGGCCAAAGGCGGAGGCTCTTCATATGAAAAGAGTGAGGAGCACGCCGCAGAGGAGGTTGCCGAGATTGACTCTACCAGGGCCGAAATTCTTTAGGCTGCGGCAGCAGAGGCCCAAGGTGGAGGTGGGGCCAAAGAAGCACAGCAGCCTAAGGTGGAATGGCTTGCCGTGGGCCCACAAGCTCCAGAGTTGGACCTGGATCAGCGACCTCGCAGGCGGGCCAGCCGATGGGCAATGGCCCCCGGTCCCGCGCCAGCCACCAAGAGGGTGAATAAGATCACCTCTAAGAGTGACAAGCCGGATGTGGTACGTCGCCATTCCTCCCGTCTTTTTGAGGCCAAAATCCCTGCCGCCAAGCGACGAACGCTCACCTTGGTTGATCCTAGCACCCAGTCAAGTTCACCTTCCTCGTGCAACTCAACCCCGGTGGAGCCCCTTGTTCCACCAAAGAGCTCAAAGTTGGTGGGAAGCTCTATTCCCCCGACCCTGAAGAGGAGCAGGGCGACCCCGCCACCCATGGGATACGCGTTGGGCTCCATGCTCATTGATCTAGAGTAAGGAGATCACTAACCTTTATTTTTC
>NC_057801.1:332221586-332244449 GCF_018294505.1 Triticum aestivum
AGCATCGATCGGCTTCAGTTAGCAGCAGTAGCGAAGGAATCGCTCGATCGGGTTCTGTTAACAGCCATCGATCGATCGCTCGGAGTAACACGTAGCCTGCAGTGCAATCGCTCAGGTTTAGTTAGAGCCCAACGCCCTCGCTCGGGTTCAGTTAGAGCCAACCTCGCACACACGCGCGTACGTGTACGAGAGAAACGCGCATCGCTCGGCCCCCGACCACCCACCGTAACCGGGAACTCCCCGAAATTTTCCTCGCCCTCGCTTCTACCACGATTTTTTCCGTCATGGACGGCCCAAAGAATGTCATGCAGCTGCGTCTCCGGCCAGCCCAGGACGAAAAGCCCATTTTTTGTCATAATTTTTTGTCATAGAAGTAGGATCCTACCACATCTATGATGATACCGGGTTTTGTCATAGTTATCGTCATAGAAGTGTCATATGTATGACAGAAAAATGTTTCTTTCGGCCCAAAATGTCACGGATGTGTCTTTTTTTGTAGTGCATTGCACCTGTCTATCATACAATGTCTGTACATTCCATTATTTTTCTTGTTTATCAGCCATTTGAATTGGAGGGGTGATGGCAGTATCTAAGGGAGTAACAACACGGTCTTCAGAAAAGATAGTACTACCAGTCGATGCAGATAGAACCATGGTTCTACTTTCCCAATAACCAGCCCTACCACACATAACCCAGACTCTCGCAGATTGTACCCCTACCAAGTTGGACAAACAACCAGCTACACCCCTTCTAATCCAACCCCAGCAGATAGTAACCCAGTTCCAGTCGACACAACACTGTCTCCACCATAGAGCACCCAGAGACGAGCAGTTAGTAAGGCAACTGCAGTGCTCAAAGCACGAGGACCACCACTCCGAACCCCAACTCAAGGCTTAAAGCAGAAGAAGAATTGTTCTCGGGTTAGGTTCTGTAGCTATGGTTCATACTCCTTTGCTCTTGCATCAATGTATTTACTCATACCTACTATTTTCAAATTTGAAGGACATAATTGAAACTCTAATGGCGCAACAGGTATGTTTTAAAACTATTTCTTTAACTGGTTTGCTTTTGGAACTTGCTCCATGCTGATTTTAGTTTCCATTGAATAATCAGTTATGTTCGCATCTCATGCACATTACAAGTGTTGTTATTGTTGTGTAGTTTTCCACACTTATATTCTATCTATGCTGCTTTGTCTCAAACAGATATTATTTGAACTATGTCTCTATCTTGATTTGGCAACAAAAACTAGAATGATATAGACCATACAATGACCATAGTACATAGATATATCTTTGTTTCATGTTGTTATCCTGTCCACATTACTACTGAACTGATTTACCAAAATGAGTTTGATATACAACATGGTAAACCTGTGATGTGTCTGCTTGTTTATCTTTTAGAACATGGAAAAAATATTGGAGAAGAGTACCCCGTTATGCAATGGTAAAGGAAGTAATGCATATAAGGTTCGAGATAGTGATACATCCTTGTGGATCTCCAAGAAAGATGATAAAAGCTATCTTGACAACAGTGAGACAACCCAAAAGTCTTGTCTTGATGTAGTGTTCGAGTTACTGGCCACTACTGCTGGCACAAGCTCTTCGAACTCGCTGCCTGAATTAGTTCGTCTTCTTGAGTCTCAACTTGAAGTTGAAAGACATCAATCAGATGTGCTGCGACACGAAGCCGAAGGACTAAGGAAGCCCTGCAGAATTCAGATGCATACTTTCAGGTGCAACAGCAAGCACTCAAGGATTTAAGCGCCAAACAAGAGAAAGTTAATAAGCTTGCTAAGCTTCTTGTTGAGGATATTGTTTCTTGAGCTCTTCTGAAGTGGTTTCAGTTCTGGACTTGTTTTGTTGCGGTGTTTATTTGCACTGGTCGCCAACTTTGACAACTAGTGTATGTGAACTTTGATGCCCAGTAGATGTAATATGTGTAATAGCCATAATAGCCTAGCATTAGTTGGTTGCTTATTTATTTCCTTATTGTCTTGTTTAGTTGTTTGCTTGTAGTCACTGTAGTTCTTTTTCCGCGTTTTTCTAGTGGCCAGAATAACATATTTTTTATAACTAGGCCACAATAACCATGGGAAACAGACAGACAGTTGTAACCATGGTCCTGCTACTCTGCTGTAGTGACCATGGGCCCACTGGTATAGCGAGGTGCTATACAAATGGTTTTTAACCCCTTTCTGCGATGGTGTTTCGAACCATCGCCAAGTGAGTGACTGTGATTGGGGGCGTCCATCCCACACGACCAAGAAACCATTGGGGATAGGCCCTCCTGGCACACACGCTCGGCAAAATGAGGTCGTGTGTGACGAGCGAGCGATCAAATACGGTTATACGTACAGTTGTGCTAAAAATATAATTATACAGGCCAAATAATTTCCGATCGTAAGTACATCTCACACAGTTACTCCCGTCAAACGTTTCCGTTCGTATGTATATTCCACACAGTCAATCCTAGGAATACATTTCCAGTAGTATGTACATCCCACATAGTTAATCCAAGAAGTACGTCTCTGTTCATATATACATCCCACACAATCACTCTAAGGAAAAGATTTCCATTTGCAGGACATCAGGCACAATTTTCCCCATTAAATCATTTGTGATAGCGTTGCCATTGCACACGATAGTAACAATTTTATTGTTTGCGTTATAGAATGCATCACACATGGTTCGTAGAACAAACTGTGTGGCAAAGGTTGTCCATCACACACACTTTTTATGTGGTAAACCTTTGTGCAAGGTGGCCTAACGCAAACAGTTTTCAAGAGAATGTCGTGTGTGATTGTTCATTGATCCAACACGGTTTATTCCGAGAAAATGTGTGCGTTGCCGGAGGTGATGTTTTCTCATTAACCGTTTGCAATAGAAAAACCCAATTAGCAGCCTAATTGGCCATTAGCAGGCTAATTATCCTATTATTAATAATCCATTTATTAATATAATTGACATTTCGTATTAAGCACACTTTATATTTCATTTCCATATTAAGGAAGCATGATTTCATAATTGAAATACATCATAGTACAACATCATATAGCTTCAGCACTTAGCTACCCCATTATACAACTTCACCAGCACCAAGTTTCACATGCAAGAACTATAACCTTTTGAAATAAGCATCATAGACGGTACATAGACAGATGAATCTCATCTGGAAAACTGCTGAAGCGGAAGACGAATATTGAGCCTTCATTGTTTTTGAAGGTCTTTGCAACTTTAGGCAAGTGCCTATGGATGATTGACCGTCCATCCATCGTCCTCTTTAGGAACACTTCAATATTGAACCGTGTGTCTTGTATGAATACCTTCCTCGCCTCCTAACAATACAGGTGGTTTGAGAGGAAATCATTAGTGAACTGCTTTGGAAACTCCTGCAAACAAGGATGTGCATAAATATCTTCTCTATATTGGAAATGGGGCAAAGGAATAAAAAAAGGGAAGGTATAATAATTAGTACCATCCTTTAGTGAACTGATGGCTTCTTCATTGTGCAGACAAAGATCTTGTTGTTTTTTATCGCTAATTTCTTTATCCTAGCAATCGTTCTGAGTTTCTTCACTTACTGATATTCATGGACAACTCATTTCCCCATATGAAAAAAGGGCCGAACAGTGGGTTAAAACCTGTGACAGTAGGACCTACATGTGCATGACCGAATTGTTAAAAACCTAAATATTAGAATGGTTCCTGCAATTGCACAATAATGTGCTATTAGACAAAGGACCATGCATGTGCATACCTCGATTGTAAACCTCAGTGCATCCCATTGTTCCCTGCAACACATACAAGGTAGTTAGTGATCAGGTTAAGTGAGGGTTCTCATGCTATCAGTAAAATATGTTGATGAAAAATAAGCACATTGCAGATTCATCAGATTAATTCAAACCACATGGAAAACCCATTTATCCAAACCAAGCATGATTAAGAAGTAGGAAATGTAGCAGTTGTATATGTTTCTCATGTATTAACTATAGCCAAATTCGATTTATTCCTCGCATGCACAACAATACAAAATTCTACCCACAACAATTGGACATCGCATTGCATAATTGAAGCAAGTAGTTAACTAAACACCACAACAAATGAACCAAACATTAACTGAGCACCAACTGCAGAATATAACATACTCCTAATAGAAGATCAGACAGTTAACCAAACCAAGAATGCTTAACAACTTGGAAATATAGCAATTGTATTTGTTTCTCATGTATTTAGTACAACCAAATTTGATTTATTTCTCACATGGTATACAATAACAAAATGCACCCACAACAATTGAACATCGTATTGCAGAATTGAACCAAACAGTTAACTAAACAGCACAACAAATGAACCAAACGTTAACTGAGAACCACATTGCACAATGTATAACATACTAGAAAAGCAAACATTTAACCAAACCAAGCATGCTTGACAACTTGAAAATATAGAAATTGTATTTATTTCTCATGTATTTTGTAAAGATAAATTCGATTTATTTCTCACACGGAAGACAATACAAAATTGCAGCCTGAAGAATTGAACGTCACATTTGGAGAATTGAACCAAACAGTTAACTGAAGATGGCAACTAATTAACCAAATAATTAATAAGTGAGCACCATATTGCATGACATATAGACCATATACACTAGACCTACAGATTGCATGGTAAAAGTAGATAGCACAATTCACTAGAATTTTTTTAAGGAAAGGCACAAGCAGCACATGCAACGGGTAAACCAAGCATACCTAACCAGCATAGCTAGCAAACTAACATAGATCCTTATAGTGAGCTAATAAGATAAGCTACTCCTCATCATCGGAGATATCGATGATGATTGGCTCCTTGGACATGGAAGAGGGCGAGGCCTCCATACCATGCACCGCGGCGTCGGTGCACGAGGTGTCAACGGTGGCCTCGACGGTGTGGTGCTCCTCCAATGTCTGGGGGTCGACATGAATGGCAGCCATCTTGACCTCATCCACGCGTGCGGCCGCAATTTGCTTCTTGGCTGCCAAATGCTCCTTGAGCTCCTGGCTATACTGCGTGCACCAATGCTTAGGGCAGCGCTTATTTGGCGGAGGGGTCAATAATTTGGGTGGAAGGTGTTACGCCAGTAGTCGGGTCATGTGCGATGTAGAAGGAGGAGGAGGATGGTGGTCGGGGGTGGATTACCTGCTTGGGTTGACGAGGCCGAGCAACGTGATGGAGGGTTGCCTATCCGGCGGCGGCACTGCAAGCAGGGAGTCCAGGTTTCAACTTGGAAAGGAAGGCGGAAACTGGGGAAATGTGGCTTTTGGTAAGGGGGAGGGGTGGGGAGGTAGATATTTCCGTGAAAGTTGAAAATTTTGGATTGGTGCGGTAAAAAAATGACGTGCAATGTGTCATCAGAAATGGTCCCTTATTCAGAACTATTTACGATATGTGAACATCACAAACGATTCAGATAGCTTAACCCATGTGTGATGAGTTTGAACGTCAAAAATTTTGGTTTGAATTTCCCTAGTTACACTGGTCATCTATGTCATTGTCGGATTTTGGGTTCTCCAAACCCTTGAGAGGTTCAGACTCTGGGGTGTGTGCGGAGATCACAACCTACCTAGCCTGCCTACTCGCGATCGTCACAGCCAAGCGTGTCAAGCTCAAAAAGAGAGAGACACAACAGTTTATGCTGGTTCAGGCCACCTTGCGGTGTAATACCCTACTCCAGCTTTGTGGTGGATTGTCTTGACGGGCTGAGGATGAACTAGTACAGTGGATGAACAGCCTCGGGGTGTTCTTGAGCTCAAGTGAGCTGGTGAAGGAGGAATGGCTTCGCTCCATTCGGATTGATCCCTCCCCTTCGATGGTGGTGGCTAGTCCTATTTATAGTGGCATTGGTCCTCTTCCCAAATGTTGGCGGGAAGGGATCCCACAACGGCCAGATTTGAAGGAGGACAAGAGGTAGATACTATCCTGACTAAAGTGGTCTTCACCTGCAAAAGCCTCTGGTCGTGACGCTGCGGTGGGCTCGGCGATGACCTCTGTCCTGCCGTCCTCATGGTCTTTGTCTTGTTGCACCAGAATGGAAACCTTTGGCTGATTCCACGGGACTCCGCTCCTGCCGCTTGCCTCCTTTGCTGCAAACTGGTACTCTGCCCCCGCTGGGACTCATCTGGCGCTTGCCTGGCCTTGATCATCATGGCTCACGGCAGTTAAGCCTCATGGGGTGCACCTTGCATAGAAATCAACGCTCCTCGGGATCTTGGTGTTGTCCGCCTCGCAAGGCTTGGCCCCTCACAAGGGTCTTCAGTTGTTGATGCTAATGCTAGGCCATGCCAGGCCGCCGATGGAGCCACGCAGTGGGCTGTAGGCAGGCAAGTCTAGGTACCCCCGTGTCCAGAACGCGGACAGTAGCACCCAGGCCCAAGGCGTGCTCGACTTGGCTTCTAGGCGAAGCCAAGGGGCAAGTGAGGAGCACCACGGGCCCTAACCGCCTGCGGCCTTGGACGAGCATGGCAATTGGTGGGACGTGGGTGTCTCCACTTCCCCACGCTACCTCGGCAACCGTTCCCGGCTGACAAAAAGGGACTGACACCTGCCACTGAGCCTTCATTGCCTTCCTTTCATCTTGCTCCTGATCCCCTTCTCTCCATACACCGGAAAAATCCTCCAGATCTGCCGATCCTCCCCACCAAGATCTTGCTGGATGGCTGCCGAGAAAGCCAAAGCCTCAGCCTCACTGCTGGCCCCGCCTGGTTCGAGCCGGCGCTGATCATACGCTCCGTCACCGAGGAGAAGCTCCAGACTGTGCTTCTATTGACGGCGAGCGATGACAGTGAATTGGGGAAGACAATGCTCCAGGTCGCCTCCGCCTAGCCAGAGCCCGTGAATAGTACCTACTACCCCTTTTTCCTGCACATCGTCTATGCAGGGACGATTCCTCCTTTCTCCCGCTTCTTCTACGCCGTCCTCCACCATTATGGTATCCACACGCTCCACCTTCATCCAAGCTCTATCCTCCTTTTGTCCATCTTCGCCTTCTACTGGGAGGCATTCGTGGGAGTGATGCCCTCCATCGCAATCTCCGCCACTTCTTCTACCTCTGCGTGAACGGCCACCAGTCCATAGGGTTTGCTGGCTTCATTGCGGCCCATGGCAGCAATGCAATTTCCCGCGCCGGAAAGAAGGTGGAGGACGTCCGAAACAAATGGGTCCTGATGGACGCCAAGTGCTCCCATGCCCTGTTGGAGTTGCCAACTGGGCTCCCGTCATCCGAGAAGGGTTGGCCTCACGAGAAGATTACCAACCGCCAGGTGAGTCCGCTGATGAGGATGATGGGGGCTGGCTTGAAGGCCGAGAAGCTGACGGGGGCCTTGATTGTTAAGGAATTCTTGACACAGCGCCTGGCGCCGCTCCAAGAGCGCTCCCGCCCCTTGTGGAAGCTTGGGGGTGCCGAAGACAAGCTGCGTCTGTGCGAAGACAGCCTTCCTGACGAGGAGTTGAGCAATGTCCTTCTTTCCTTGACCAGGAAGGACCCGAGTGGCCATCCAGATGATTGCCTCCCGTTGTACCACCGAGAAGACAGAGAGGAGAAAGCCCCCATGCATGTATTCAATGTGCGCGGGCTCGTGTTGACGGGGCCTCCCCGACCGACCGCCTCCTTGGTGGACCTGTCGTCTGGCGACCCTTCCTCTGAAGCCACCGATGAGGGGGAGCGGGAAACCTCTGCCCCGAGGCAGAGGGACCTCCTCCGTGACTTCTCTGACAATGATGACGAGGGCGCGCACCCGGTCATGGAGTTGGCTCACCCTGCCGAGGTTACCACGAGATCCAGGGGGCCCTCCTCGAAGAAGCTGAAGCGAGCGGTCCTGAAGAGGGGCAGGTCGGCGTTGGTTCCGCCGGGCAACACTCCTCCTTCGCTATCGCCATCCAGCATGGTGCCGACCGTGTGCTCGCCTGCTCCCAAGAACGCAGTTTCGGCCGCGTGCGTGAAGCTTGCAATGATGAGCTTGAAGAGGAGCTATGTCGCCACGGACCAGTAAGTGTTCCTTCTTGGCCTTGCTCCTGGATCTTGATGCGGTGCTTAGCATCTTCATTTCATGTCAGACCGCAGTCACCGACGAGCAAGAAGAAGGGGGCCGCTGAGGCCACCGAGGTCGAGTGCGTTGAGGCGGTTGCCGCGGCTTCGGCGCAAAGGCGCGCAGTGGCTCCTATGACTCCAGCAGTGGCGTTGTCCTCTCGAAGCTTGGAGGCCCAGCCTCGGGAGGAATCGTCTTCCGCGGCAGGGCTTACCCTAGCGGCACCCATCCTTGACGTGACTACTGAGGACGCAAGGCCTTAGGAGCCCCCTGTCCTTCCTGCTGCCGCAGCTCCACCATACTTGGCGCCGGCAACGCCTCTTCTACCACCCACCACACCGTCGGGCCATGTTGCTTCTGTCACCTCCGGGGCCCTGGAAGAGGCCCGATCCGCGTTGGGCCATCTCCATGGTGATCTTCGAGGTCCGGACCGGCGTGCAGCGTCGGGGCGCCTAGAGTTGGTCTCGCGATGGCTCCTGTCCGATGCGTCTGTCCGGGCGGCCTGGATTCAAGCCGCGGTATCCGTGGAGGAGGACTGTATGGTGGCCGGTGTAGCCATTGCCGATAGTGACGTGGCGCTAAAGGAGGCCAAGGACGCCCAGGAGCGGTGCTATGCAGCGAAGGCTGAGCTCAAGGCCCTCTAGGATCAGCAGGCCACCTAGTCCAGTGAGCTCCAGGAGCGAGAGGAGAAGCTAAAGGCCCAGGAGGCTGAAGTTATTGATCACGACGTTGAGCTGAAGCAGGCAACCCTGGAACAGGCGGAGGAGTGCGGCCGCTTGGAGAAGTTGAACGAGGAGGCGGAGGCGGCCCAGGTGTCCCTTGCCGATGCCGAGAAGGCGGCCACCATGGAGCGTGGCGCCTTCGTCTCCCTCGAGGCGAGGTTCCGCAGGGCGCGACAGGAAATCTTTGGGAGCAATCCCCAGGGTCCAGCAGTGAACCCAATGGAGAGCCTTGCCGCTCTACTTCCTGAGCTCGTTGAGGCGCTCGAGGACATCGCCGCTGGGTTTGGCTCCATGGTGTAAGGTCAGGCTCGCATACTCTCTTCCTTGGCCCTGATGCACGCCTTCGGCCACCTTTATCTCTGGGATGCGAGCTTCGACTTTGCCGCCTTGATCGAGCCCATGGACCCTGACTCCTGCGACACTGCTGCTGATGCCGTGAAGGGTCCGGGGAGGCCGTGCTGGACAAATTCCTCGCCGTTGGTCCCACGGTTGGAGCCGAGGGCAAGGGTAACGGCGACTTCGTCGACGACATGACTCCATAGGCGGGCAACAACGGTGGCCAAGGCTGAAGATGTGGCTCGGCGGTGGTGCTCCTTCCTGTTTTTATTCTGAAAGATGTACCATGCCTTGTGGAGGCGTAAGAACTTATGTTTTGAACAACATGTTTTGTAATAATTAGCTTATGGTTTTGTGAATTCTTTTTCCGTTTGCTTTATCATTCTGCGTCGGCAGGGCCCGACCCCGCGTGTACCTCAGCCGCCGCTGGGTCATCCGGATTGCCAGGACAAAGCCAGGGGCTGAGGGTCTACGTGGCCAGTTAGGCTCCTGAGACACGATGCTCAGGAGTCCCCTTTGATGTGCGAACAACTTGGGAAAGGAGGTGCAAGGGCAAGCCTTGGCATTCTGCGTCGGCAGGGCCCAACCCCGCGCATACCTTTGCTACCATTTGGTCGTTCGGATCGCCAGGACGAGACCAAGGGGTGAGGGGCTACGTGGCCAGTTAGGCTCTTGAGACGCGATGCTCAGGAGTCCCCCTTGACGTACAAACGGCATGGGAAGGGAGGGACGAGAGTTCGGCCTTGGTTTTCTACGTCAGCAGGGCCCGGCCCGCACATACCACAGCTGCCGTTGGGTCATCCGGATCGCTAGGACGAGACCAAGGGGTGAGGGGCTATGCAGCCAGTTAGGCTCCTGAGACGCGATGCTCAGGGGTCCTCCTTGATGTACGAACAGTCTGTCATACCTTTCCTCACCGAGCTCTCACTCGGGAGGGCTGCGTGAAGACAACGTCCATGGGACCTAGTAGGGAGGCGTACGCCAGGCGTGACCTGAACGTAGCCCCCGTACCCAGCCCCCTAGTGCTACCCTCCCGAGGGAGAGCATCATGGTGAGGCTAAGTACTAAGCCCAGAGGCTCCCTGAGGTTGCTGAAGCTGCAAGGCTACCCTCAGTTGTTTATCACCAGCGCGGAGCATGATGCTTCCGCTATTGCACGGGCATAGACGCTCGTCGGCAGTGTCGACTGCCAGTGCAGAGCATGGTGCTTCCACTGGTGCGTGGGAGGGGGCTCCCTCTGAGGAGAGCCCCCGAGGCGTGTACAACCCCGCCATGACAGGCCTAGAGGAGGTGTGTATAGGCACTCGTGAGCCAGCGCTGGACTCACGAGGCCCTACCTCAAGGCGGGTTGCGCCTGAATCTGATCGGGAACACTTTGTCAGTCCTGTAAGATGGTTAGGTAACCTGTGCAGAATGAGTCCCCTAAGGTTATTGCATTAGAAGGCCAAACACCAATGACCCCAGGAGGTGACGTGAATGGGGCTGGCCCGCCAGACAGAGCTCAGCCATTGGGTTTATCGATGCTGAAGGGACGGACCCGAGCACATACGCTGTGCCCATTCTTCTCAAGCAAAGGTCCTGAAGAAAAACAACCCGTCTGCGGCTCCCGTGGTGACGAGGCACCAGGTTGCGCGCCCTCACTCATCCTCCCACGATTTGCTCATGCAAGAACAAGGCACCAAGGGCCATGGGAGGTGACGTACACGGGGGCTGGCCCATGAGCCAGAGCTCAGCCTCTTAGGTTTAGCAATGCTGCAAGGACAGACCCGAGCACAGACACCGTGCCAGTCCTTAATCATGAGTTGGTCGTGGGTGGGCTCGCAAGGGCGTGAGACGTTCTTGGCGACGAAGTGCCAGACAGGGAATTGATAATTTTAAAGCAACTCACAAAGGAAGGCAAACTAGTTCCGATAGATGCAAAAGGGATACATGTCGCAGGGACGGACCCACGTGACATGGGGATAGTGCAGCCCGAGGTGCGCCCCAAACTGAACAAACTAAAAGATGCCACCTGGCACCGTTGCTGAAGAGATGTCGGGGTAGCAGAAGATGCGTGTTGCTGAAGACATTCCTCATGAGCTGCCCTGGCCTTGAGCCTCAGGAGGCTCCCGGGACCTGGTGGGCTCCTGAGGATCCATCTCCATCTTCGCCAAGATCGCCTGGTGCCTAGCCTCCCGAGTGACTAGGGAGTCCCGCATGCGGCACTAGAATGCAACAGCCGTGCTCGGCAAATCGAATGGCGTGCGAACATAACTGTGAGGGGGACCCTCGCATTGGCCGACACGGGACGACTAGAAGAGCTCCCGAGATGCGGCCCTGTTGAGTCCTGGGATGTCGATGCAGACGCGAAACTCCTCACCCTCTCCAGGGCAAGGAGTCGCACCCGACGGTGGGTGGCGATTGCCCTGCAGAGCCGTTGCCTCCTGAATCTCCTTGACTGCCTTGTTGATGAATTCCTGAGCGCGTGGCGGCTCGCGCCATGTACTCTCTCCTCACTACAAGAAGTATGTCAACTTGTGACCACAACTATTGGTCACTGAATGGTCATTATTTTCCATTTGTGACCTTTTTGTGAACAAAAACAGAAGGTCAAAAGCTGGCAGTCGTAAACTGACATTAGTGACCTTTCTTCTGGAATGGGCGTAGACGTTTATGACCAAAAAAGGTCGTAGATTTAACAACCAAGTTATTTTGGTCACTAGCAATCCGACCACACCATGTCAGATCCACCGTGGCAAGCTGACGTGGCAGAATTATGACCAAATGAAAAGGTCGTAAAATAGAATCAGCCCGGTCCATTTCAGCCGTCTACATGGGCCAAGCCCAATAATTCAGCCCATTTAATGTTTTTTCTCTTTATTTTTCTTATTGGCAAGGGCCTGGCCCAATAATTTGGCCTTTTATTTTCTGGGAATGGAGCCTTTTTCTGATGAATTTTTTTATAGTCCACTATTGTTTTGGGCCACAGCCTTTTTAATCTAGTTCGAATTCGGGCCTTGGCCTTTTTATTTTCTGTTATGCAACCTCTTACAAAAAAATTTACAGTCAACTCTTTTTATAGGCCCAAGCCTTTTTAGTCTAATTCTTGTTTGGGACTTGACCTTTTTGCAGTCCAACTAAGTTTAGAGCCCAATTAATCAAAATAATATTCTATGATCCAAAAAAACTCAAATAATTCAGAAAATGCATAGCTTCACAGCAAGTGACTTCACAGCTTCCAAAATTTCACATGTGCATAACTTCACAGCAAGTAACTTCACATGTGCATAACTTCACAGCCATCACTGGTTCAACAACAAGTGCTCCCAGGTTCAGAACTGCTCCCAGGTACACAAGATCCCAGGTTCACAAGTGCTCCCAGGTTCACTTGCCAAGTGCAAAATGCAACAAACTGCATAAGTTCACGACCTACTATGACATAAGTTCACGACCTACTACGACATGTTCAAAGACAAACTTCAAAGCCATCAAACTACCTTAGTTCCAAAGAGGGCCATCAAGTGGGCTAACTTCTCTTCCTGCTCTTGAGACTTCTTGCGCAGCAGCTCAAGTTCCTTGTCGCGTGCAGCTTCAGATTCTTCCACCATCATCTTGATTACCGCCAATTCTTCTTGCATCACTTCAGCTTGAAGCTCGGACCTCTCCATCTTCTTCTCAAGATCACGAACATGAGCAGCCACTTCAGCAGTTGCTTTGCCGGAGTTGTTCCTAGATGACTGGAGCCCAACATTCCTAAGGAATGTTCTTTGCTTCACTTCAGTCTTGAGCACTTCTTCAACAATTTCAACAGCAGACTTTGGCTCTTCACCTTCTCGTACCAGCGCCTCCTTCATTTTTTCCATCTCAAGCTAGCATATGGAGGAAAATGATAGGCATTAGTGGGAGATCTAATTCACATTTTGCAAACCAAACAAGCAAGGGAAACCAAACCAGCACACAAATGGATTATTTGAAGTAACCAAACCAGCACACAAAATCTATACAAGAAGATGATGACTAGTGACCTGGAGACATGCAATTGGAACAATATGATCGCTTCATTAAGCCTAGAATGGTGGTTCTATATAAGATGGCTTCCCGAGTGAGCCGATCATCAAACTAACATTCAGATCAAATTTCATCATATCATAAAAATGCAACAAATAGCTACGGCAAGTTCTGATATCTTTGTTGAACTATCAAACAACATCAAATCATCAAATCATCAAATCATCAAAGCATGGAACATAGCGTGTGTTCTTGACTGGCTCTGTATCTTTGTTGAACTATCAAACAACATCAAATCATCAAATCATCAAATCATCAAAGCATGGAACATAGCGTGTGTTCTTGACTGGCTCTGTATCAAACGGCATCAAAGCATCAAACAATATCAAACAACACCAAAGCTAGCTGTGAATCAAACAGGGCTGAGGTTTCTAGACAAAAGTTTGAACTGGCTGGACAAAGCATGGAGTGACTATAGCAGTCTTGACTGGCTCCGAAAACATGTGCTTCTTGCTGTTGTGGGTGGCCCTAAACAAGTCAATCGTAGACAACTCCTCACCCTTACGCTCTTCTTTCTGAAATGTTTTTCCACAAAAATCAATCAAAATGTTACTCAGCAAGAATCAGAAATGTTATTCAACGAGGATCAAACGGTAAGGTCTCTAGAAAAAGTTCTCACAGTGGCAAAAATTTGTGTTGTGTAGTGCCTGGAACCAGTTCTCTGATTATACACGACTTTTTCTCGATTCATCTTGTCTGACACACAGGTTTCCTACAAAAAAGCATACTATGAGCATGATCTAGCACTAGCATATCATGTGCAGAACATAAAGAAGCAAAAAAAGCAGAGACAAACCTTGTGTCTTGGGGTAGACCACATCTCCACCAGAGCTTGCCATTCATCATCCATCAGATCTGGCACCGGAGACTTGACACTAACTTTTTTTGCGGCTACGGTGTCAAAATACTTCTTCTTGATCTGACACCGTCTGTTCTTTGAATTTTTCTGCAGAATATCTTTGCACGCGGTCTTGATGGTCTCTGAGTCCATGTTCATCTCAAAATTTGCCTACCAAGACAGCAAACAAGTTAGGAACAATATTAGTGATCATGCATAGGTGTAACTGAAAATAGATAGCACATTAACTATGAAACACGTAGCTTACAACAACTTTCCTAATGTAGTTCTCCAATAGACTTGCATTTTTTTGTATAGCTTGAAGTGAGGAAGAACCGGAATATGGCTTCTTGCAACGAGTCCACACTCAGAAGCAAGCTTTGCTGCCTGCAGAGGCTTCTTTGGATGCTTCATCCCTTCAGCAATTTGGATAAGCACCTTGCTACCAAGCGACCTGGTGATTCTCTCTAGCCCTTTGCCCTTTCCAAGTCTAGTCTTGGTAGTCATTGCATATGAAAATGAAATTGAACTCATAAATTAGAATAGAAATCGAGAAATGCAGCAATCGACAAAAGCATACATGATCATTCCATTTGGAAAATGCGCTAGTAAAAGATAGCATTGCAAAGGTCAACTTGCCTGATTGAAGCACAAGTTGTTGTTCTTCTTCATTGATGACAACATTCCTGTCAATAGAAGGTGCAACGGGGCTGAGGTCTGTGTGGACAGTGCCTGCTTCATCTTTGCAGATAGTTCCTCCTTCATTTAGGCAGATAGTGCCACTTCCATCCATGTTGAGAGTGGTTCCTTCATCCATGGGCGGCAACTCATCACTCATTTGCACCGAGGTCTCAAATTCCATGCGCAACAGACTTTCCTGATGGTCCGTCGCAGTCGCCATCTTTGCTTTCTGCCTTGTGACTCTATCAGGGGTAGGATCATCAGGTTCCATGATCCTCTTTTTTTTCCTAAAGCTGGGGCCATCACCCTTCCTGGAGGCATTGGAGCAGATGTTTCTGAGCTCTTCTTCTTCTTGCTGACTGTCTTCTTAACACCAGGCCTTTTCGTCCTAGATTCCTTCAGTGCCTCGTATAAACAGCATGGAAAAAAGCATTAGATCATAAGAGAAATATGTGAGCACAAGGAAACACATAGCATAAAAGAACCCCAACCCTCCAAGCAAGACAAAGTTTGCACCTTAACAGTCTTGTTCACTACGACATCATCCACTTCCTCTCCATCAATAACTTCATCCTCCTTAGGATTGTACTCTGGGTCATCATTGATAACTCCACTATGTTCTTGAACTTCATCACTTCTACCTTCTTGTACACCATTTGTTTTCCTAATCATCGACGCTATTGCACCGATGCCAAGGGACTAGAACATCTGATTGTTCCTCATGATATTTCTAGCCCTAACCTTCTCATACTCGGTGAGAGGCTCTTCTTTGCATGATAAAGGAAATGTAACTATTAGGTGAATGTTTGGAATGCATGGATAGACAGCCACACATATCTTATGTTATTTTATTATCATTTTATCCTAGTTATTCAGGTAAGGAAGGCTAACAGCACACATGCACAATTAAGCCAACTTATTCAGATTGCAGCAATACATTTCACTTAGCATATTAAGACACATATTTTATGAAACTAACGGTATAACCACAAGGAGCAAGTTGCATACTGTCGGTGGGAAATGACACCTATGGGGTCACAGGAATCCCTACTCCGGTTGCGGGGCACGGGGTTGTGAGAAGAGAAGGATTAGCAATTGGAACGAGGATCATTTACCCAGGTTCGGGCTGTGAGGATGCGTAAAACCCTAGTCCTGCTTGGTGGATGTATTGAGTGTTCTTGAGCTCTAGAACTAGCTACGGGTGCTGCGTGGTTCGAAAGAGCCGAATCCTTTTCCTGTATGCCTTGGGCCTCCTTTTATAGGCGAAAGGGCTGCCACAGTGGCACACAGGAGGTGGAAAGAGCCTACAGTATTACGAGCTTATCGCTCATATTACAGGACAAGATGCTTTTAATGCGTGGCTTAGGTGTCCCTTCACTTTATCGGGGACGGGAGCGAGGCCCGTCCCATCCATCGCCGCTCCTCCTTGCTTCGACACGCGCCCTGTCCAGCGATGCATGCGGTGCCATGTAGGCAAGCAAGCAGCTGAGGTGGCGCGGTGGTGGAGCCTCCACGAAGATCTGCATGCCGCCACACATGTGTGTGCTGAGTTGGCCGGGAAGCTGCATGTTGCCACGCAGGTGCCTGCCCAGCTGGTTGGGCTGGCAGCTGCATGCGAATGGCGGCGGGGATATGGTTGGTGTGGGCCTGGCAGTGGCCCTGCTGTCGCCTCTGGCAAGGGTCTTGTCGAGTGGCCCCGCAAGGGTCTTGCTGTGGCGCGGTGGCGTCCCCGGCAAGAGATCTTGTGGGTTTCTTCGGTAAGGATCTTGGTGAGGATTGTTGCCTCTAAACCCCCATCTGATCTTGAGCATTCTATGTCTTCACAAAGATCTACATGCCACCATGGAGGTGCCTCCCGAGCCTTGCCCCGGCATTGGAGGCTGTGGGTTCAAGGGTGGCTCGCTCTGCCAGTGTGGGCGAGTTGCCCCGGCAAGCGCCTTGCCGGGGCCGCCGAGGTTGCCCTGGGCAAGGGTCTTGCCGGGGAAACCTGCTTCATCCATCTGCACTTTGTGGCCTTGGTCCTTGATGTTGCCTTGTTTGTCTTGAGCCTTCGGTTTCCTTCCGGCTTCCCTCCTCTGCCCTGCCATGTGCGGCCATGGCGCTTTGGCTCCGACTGTCCGTGCACAAGTAAAGGGGTCAAAAAGAGAGCCCCTACTTTTGTACACTGACAGGAGCCCCCGGGCCTGGGCCATACATAAGTGCGACACGTTGTTGGGCCAGGCCCAGAACGGTGCGCGGGCAGGCTGGGCGGATTTTACCGCGGTAACTGTTCTGTCTGTTGTGCTTCCCCACGACCCACGTTGAACGCGCATCATGGTGGAGCGTGCGTGACGTCGGAGGCATGCCTAGGACGGTTCCCGCATGCATGCGTCATATCACAGTTAATGGGAAAGGAGGCCGCCCGCGCCTTCCCCGTAAAAAGGAATAACCGCGGACGTGCTGCTCACTTTACCCTCCTTGCGGCTTCTCCAATCTCTGAACCGCCGCCCCCTTTCTTCCTCCTTCTAGAGCCCCACTGTTTCCATCCCTCATTGTTGTCCTTCCACCATCGTCTGCTCTCTCGCCTCTCGCAACCGCCATGGTGCCCAAGTCCACCAAAAGCAAAGGAGTGGATAAAGACGTCGTGGCGGCGGAGCAGCCAGAGAGCGAGCTGGTGGCGCGACGGGCGCAGTCCGCCTACTTTCCCTCGACGGTCGAGGTGCCCGAGCTCCGGGAGTTCTTCAAAGATCTGTGGGGGTGAAGATGGGAGGAGAGAAGACGGGGCATCCCTCACGCACGTCGTCCCTGCTAGCGCTGGGGCCACCCCAAATCGGTACTCCTTCTTTGTCGACTACGTCTCTTGCGGGCTCTATTCCCCCTTCTCTGATTTTTTCAAGGATATCATGCACACCTACGACTTCCGCCTTATGTATTTTACCTCGAATGTCGTGGTGTGCATGGCTCTCTTCGCACATCTCTGCGAGGGCTTCGCTGGGGTGCACCCCAACATGGCGCTCTTCCACCATTACTTCTCCCCTCGGATCCAAAAAGGGGGCGCCATCTCTGGCTGCGTCGCCTGGATCCCGAGGGCCAAGGGGGCGTACCCGTACGGCGCCATGAAGGATAGGTGGGAAGAATGGCGGGGCCGATGGTGCAGGATTGAGGAGAAGGACCCGCCAGCATTCTACGAGGTTCGCAAGGAGCCGCCGGTCCTTGGAAGCGATTGGGGCGACGTCGACACCAACGACGCGGAAATTACGATCGCCACCACCAGGATTCTTCGGCTTACCCAGGCTGGGCTCACCCTCGAAATGATCAGGGAGGACTTCATCCGCCACTGAATTGATCCCTTGCATGACAAGGGGAGGCCTGCCTGGCTTTTCATGAACGCCGCCGACATCATGAGGCTCCGCCCTGGCCTCGACAACAATCTGACGGTGTTGAGGCACGCCGATCTCTGCCAATGGATCTTCCAGCTCAAGGTTAGTGACGAAGGCGAGGTTGAGCGGTCCGGCAAGGTCGCAAGGGCTGCCATGAAGGCCGGCAAGATTGCCAAGGAGCCCATTTTCAAGCTGCCGGCGGGAGTGGTCCTGTTGAGCAACAACTCTCGCTGGTCCGAGATCATCGCAATGATGCTGCTTTTCAACGCGCACGGCCTTGACCCGAACTAGGTCGAGCCAGACTAGCTCAAAGTGCAGGAGTTCTTCGACACCTTGCATGAGGTGTACGTTACTGCCGAGCCGCGGCTTATCCAGGACACCTCTCCGGCGGAACTGGACTACATCACCGCCAGGGTGGAGGAGGCAAGGCTTGTTGAGGAGGAGGCAAGGCTTGTTGAGGAGGAGGCAAAGCTCCTTGAGGAGGCCGGCAGCGCCGGCGGTGTGGAGGACAAGGCCGCGGCGGAAGCGGAGGAAGAAGAGCTTGCCCGGTGGGCGGCAGCTACTGGAGAGGCCAGCAGTGCCGGCATCGGGGCTCCCCTTGCCAAGAACATGGTCGGTGGGTCATCGGAGGAGGAGGGCGAAGGGGAGAAGACCGTGATTGCCGACCCTCCAATCGTCGGAAGGGGCGAGTCCTGCGGCGGGCCTCCTCCGGCGAGCTGGTCCGCCCCGATCGGGCTGTGCAACTGCGGCATGCCTAGGAGGCGCCTGTGCGCCAGACGAGGGTGGTGGCGACGAAGAAGGCGGCGAAGGCTGCAGCGTCGAAGAAGAAGGTTGCCGCTTCTTCATCATCCAAACACTTCCTGACGCCATCGCCTCCCCCCTCGCCGACAAACATTGGTGCGGCAATTGCGTTTGACTTTGGGCCCCTCGGCTCGGAGAGGAAGAGGAAAGTAACAGAGGAGGAGGAGGAGGAAGAGTAAGTTCTGCTTTCACCCTGCTCTTTTTTTTCTTTCTTCCTCCAATGGTGCCACCCATTCTGAACTATGCTTATCTTGCAGGGACATGGAGATGCTGTCCCAGAGGGCGAAGAGGGCCAGGATTTCGACGAGCGGCCAGCCCCCGGTAGGCACCTCGAGCATGCCACTAGTGGTGTTGAGCAGCCCGGACAGCAGCCCCCAGCCCAGCCCCCAGCGTGAGTCTATCACCCATCCTTTGTCAATGTGCGCAATGTACGACGCTTTGGTACTAACCATTGCCGTGGATGTAGAAGGGGAGCAACATCAAGGGGAGCTGTAGAGGGATTCTCCCATCGTGCCGCCCACGTCAACCACGCTGCCCCGAGGGTCATCCCCGGCAAGGGCACCAAGCGCCGAGGCCATGCACAAGGAGGAGGAGGAGGAGGACATGGGCGTCGGTGGCTTTGCCTCGACACCAAACCTCGGCGGAGAAGGGACTTCTGCCTCTCAGCCCGGCACGGGTAAGCCACTCGCTCGCCATTTCCGCTTGCGTTCTTTCTTTCTTATTTTCCTTACTTGCTTTTGATCTTGGCCCCGCCCTATCTCCTTTTTGGCATCTAGACCCCTCCTCGATGGACTCAGAGGACGTTAACACAGTCATCAAGGACGTCTCCGTGGATGCCGCGGTGTAGGCCGAGAAGATCGCAGCTGAGGAGAGCACCGAGGGCGCTGCTGAGGACGCCACCAAGGAGCCTGCCGGAGAAAATGGCAAGGGGCCTGCCGGGGAAGCCGGCAAGGCCGCTGCCGAGGAGGTGGTGTTTGATGACCTGCCCTCCTCCTCCGCTGCCTCCAGCTCCGGCAGGTACTTGAGGGTGAGCGACGACCTCTTCGTCCACCTCCTAGGCGCGTCGAGCACAAGGCTCCCCTTCAGGGAGAGGTGTTCGACGAGGAGGGGCTTGCCGCTTCCATGCTCAAGGTCGTCGATGAGCCGGGCGTTGGTGCCGATGGCTCCCAGAAGGAGCGGCTGGTCCAGGCCATGGGCGCTAGCTTCCGGAAGCTCTAGGCACTCCACCACACTCGTTTGGACAAGGCCAAGTCTAGGATGGCGGTGGTGCAAAAGGCGGAGGCCGACTTCGAGGAGCGCATCACCGAGGCGCAGGACTAGTTCCGCAAGGCTCAAGACAAGATGAAGGCCGCACAGGGTGAGCTGGGCAAGCATGACGTGGAGCTCACCATGAAGTTGGCCGACGTCGAGAAGGCCCAAGAGATGGCGAAGAACTTGGCCGCCGAAGCCGAAGCCGCCCAGACCCAGCGCGAGGCCACACTAAACTCCTAGAAGGAGGATCTTGCCACGCACAAGGAGAATCTTGCCACCACGCTCCATGGCAAGGATGAAGAGGTGGACAAGCTCGTCGTGCGGCGGACCCAAGAGCTGGAGCAGAGGCATCAGGAGGCACTCAATGCCCAAGCTCTGGTACACGCCTGCAAGGTGAAAGAGCTGGAGGAGCAAGCTTTGAAGCTGCCGCGGAGAAGGACACGCTCAACGGCACCCTGGTGGAGGCAGAGAGGGTGTTCGTCAGCAAGGCCGGAGAACTCTCCGAAGCAAACAACTCCATCAGAGACCTCAAGCTGAAGCTGGGGGATGTCGAGAAGATGCTGTCGGAGGCCAAAGCCCGAGAGGGGATCCTGACCAAGGAGCTGGAGACCGAGAAGCAGCTGCGGATGAACGAGACCGCCAACCTCAATGACCACGTGGCGGGCAAGAAACGTTGGCTTGAACGCCTTGCCTCCGTTCCAAACTTGGCCGCCATGCAGTTGGGCACCATGGGGATGCTGGACATGAGGTACGCCCTGGAGACGAGCCCGAGCCCCAACGCCAACCTGACCCTGTACTTTGAGAGGGTCGTTGGTGCCCTGGAGCGGCTCCACTCCAACCGGGCGGCCTCCCTGCCCGAGGAGTCCCGGATGCTCTGTCGGGGTGTCATGATCAAGGTGCTCGCTATGATAGCGCACCCGCATCCTAACCTCAACTTCGAAGCCGTGCTGAATAGCTTGCCGGAGGATGCTGACATCACGGCGCTCAATGAGCGGATCAAGCCGATCCTCAACCGCATTGACAAAATCAAGAGGATGGAGGGACAGCGCCGGGACTAGGCACCCCATTTCTTATCGCCGCTGCAGGTTAACGACCAAGACAATTGCTATCTTTAGTTAGAACCACGGTGGCAATTTATGTAATATAACTCTGCAGTACTCTTGACATTATGCATATTATTTTCTTGTTCGATGTTCCTTTGCATGTCCACCCTACGTTACTGGGTAGGCTTGCCGGCGCGTAAACCCAGGGCAGCATCTTGAGGACGAATCCCCATTAGCCTGCTGGGTGCGCCTGCTGCCGGGCGAACCACCTTGCCGCCCTTTGGCACGGCTGCTCGATCTGTCGAGCTTGACTCGAGTCAGCGTCGAGAGCGTTGCCGATGGCGGAAGGCTAGCCTACCACTCTCGACGTGACCGCTTGAACTGTCGAGCGGCGTCGAAACAGAACAAGGGCGTTGCCAATCGCGGGAGGGCCCCTCTGCGTACAGGTTTTCCATACATAGGCAGAATCTCCAAGGACGATAACCTTACATTAAGGAGAAGTGTTTAAAGGTTGGCTTGACTTAGCTTTTCTGCCGCCACCCTGGCATCCTCCGTGCTCGCAGGCGGCATCACCCTCTCTCGGACGCCTTCTCCACGGGAGCCGTGGCAATGAAGAACAGCTAGGCCAACTACTTGACCAGATTCTCACAATTGCGCTCCCCCTACTTGGCGCGCCAAATATGTCGGTGGGAAATGACACCTATGGGATCACAAGAATTCCTACTATGGTTATGGGACGCGGGGTTGTGAGAAGAGCAGGATTAGCAATTGGCACGAGAATCGTTTACCCAGGTTCGGGCTGCGAGGATGCGTAAAACCCTAGTCCTGCTTGGTGGATGTATTGAGTGCTCTTGATCTCTCAAACTAGCTACGGGTACTGCATGGTTCGAAAGAGCCGATTCCTTTTCCTGTATTCTTTGGGCCTCCTTTTATAGGTGAAAGGGGTTGCCACAGTGGAACACAGGAGGTGGAAAGAGCCTACAGTATTGTGAGCTTATCGCTCGTATTACAGGACAATATGCATTGAATGCGTGGCTTAGGTGTCCCTTCACTTTATCAGGGACGGGAGCGAGGCCCGTCCCGTCCGTCGCCACTCCTCCTTGCTTCGTCACGCGCCCTGGCCAGCGATGCATGTGGTGCCATGTAGGCAGGCAAGCAGCTGAGGTGGCGCAGTGGTGGATCCTCCACGAAGATCTGCATGCCGCCAGCACTACAAAAAAAGAAACATCCGTGACATTTTGGGCTGAACGAAAAAAATTTCTGTCATACATATGACACTTCTATGACGATAATTGTGACAAAACCTGGTATCATCATAGATGTGGTGGGCTCCTACTTCTATGACAAAAATTCATGACAGAAAATGGGCTTTTCGTCCTGGGCGGGCCGGAGACGCAGCTGCATGACATTCTTTGGGCCGTCCATGACGGAAAAAACCGTGGTAGAAGCGAGGGCGAGGAAAATTTCGGGGAGTTGTCAGTTATGGTGGGAGGTCGGGGGCTGAGCGATGCGCGTTCCTCTCATACACATACGAGCGTGTGTTCGAGGCGTTGGCTCTAACTGAACCCGAGCGAGGCATTGGGCTCTAACTGAACCCGAGCGATTGCACTGCAGGCTACACGTTACTGAACCCGAGCGATCGATCGATGGCTGTTAACTGAACCTGATCGAACGATTCCTTCGCTACTGCTGCTGACTAAAGCCGATCGATTGGATGAACAGTG